>NC_043980.1:26076182-26086182 GCF_902150065.1 Myripristis murdjan
TATGGTTTCTGGTTTACTGCTGGCATGTCTTTTAGTTATCTGCTGCAAATGGATTTGTTTGTTTACATCCGGTGGTTGTAAAACCGTAATGTTTTCACTTTGTTGAGTTACCGTCAGACCGACCGCTGTGTGGGTTATTAATGATCTCTTCATACCGACCTCGCCCCACCCTCTCACAGAAATGCCTTGGCTTAGGATGGCCGGGGCTACTGGGCCAGATTTTGTGTGTTTTGTATTATTGTTTGTTGTGTGTTTGTGTTCATGTATTAAGTATGTTTGTTTTGTTATATTATTACAGTTTTTTACAACCCTCCTGGAATTTTTTGATCTGCCTAGCTTCTAACTAATCCCTTTAATAGTATGAGTTATCTCTATGAAAACTTACTTGCAAACTGGAAAACATTAAAGGTCTAAAAATTATTCATCTGAATATTAGAAGTCTGCTTCCAAAAATTGATTTACACCATGCATGGGTAGTCCAACATAATCCTAATATTATCACACCATCTGAAACATGATTCAATTGCAAGATCTCTTACAATGAAATTAATCTTATAAATTATGTATTGCATTGAGCTGATAGAAGATCCAGGGGCAGCGGTGTGGCTTAATAACACCCACAGTTGAACCATTCACATTATGAATGCCTTTTTGTGAGAATAATTTTTCATCAGAACAAATTTATAACTGTTGGTAACATGTACAGACCTCCTTCTGTTCCTGCTGAGTCCTCTAACTGTTTGATTTTCACCACTGATTCTATCTCATATAAAAACAAAGTGATTATCTTAGGTGATTTAAACAAAAATTGGCTGGATAAATCTTCTGTTAAAGATAAAAACAACTTTGAAAATCTAAATTGGACACGACTTATTAAGGAACCCACTCAAATTACCCAACCATGTCAGTCTTTATTTGACTGGTTACTTGTCACTCACCCTGACAGATATATTAAATCTGGTATTTTGCCAGACCTCTTCAATTATCCAAATTCCAAAATCTCCTCCAAAATTTATTAAGATTAGGGAACATAAGAAAATGGACATAGAACTATTAATCAATGATGTAATCTCTATTAGTTGGGATAGGTACCAATTAATTCCCAATGTTCAGGATGGGGGGATAGCGGGATGCGATTTTTTACACTCTGAGTTCATGCAAGTAGTAGACAGACATTCTCCCCTGGAAAATCACAAAGGTCAAGGCTTGACACCTAGCATTGATAAATGCAGAATTCATAAGTCTCTTTAGGCAGAAGGATATGGCTTGGGCTAAAGTTCATCAGACAAGGGAAGATGCTGATTGGGAAATGCACAGGCAAATAAGAAACCCATAATGACCCACAATGCTAAATCTAAGTATTATAAAGAATGTTTCTCTAATCATTTTAAAAATCCTAAACAATTCTGGAACCGTTTAAAATCTCTAATTAACACATCAGATAAATGTCCCGTTACTCAAGTAAGAGATGGCAACATAATAACTCATGACTCTCTATCTATCGCCCAAGTTGGCACTGGTTGGCATTTTTCTTTGGTCTGCTCTGACCTAATACCCGACTCCTGCTACTCCAGCAGTTTCAGTAACACTTCACCATCTTACAGCACCTTTTTCTTAATGAAAATAACTCCCACAGAAGTTCTGAATGTGATCAAACAACTAAATTGGAGTAGTGATGCTGGCTTTGGTGAGATGAAGCCCAGATATATTAAACTAGCTGCACATGTCCTCATGTGCCCACTTTGCAGTGTTGCAGTTACAGTACAATACATTTTAAGCAGCAAACCTGCACAACATCTAGTCTGATAACAGTTTCTATTGCACTTATTCTGCCTTCACCCGTGTCTAGACAATCCATAGTTCAGTTTCATTCACACAGAAGCTTCTTAGTTAGGTAGCATTTTTTTGAAAATGTGGCTGCTTCAGACAAGTGTCATTATATCACGAAGTGTGGGAGCCACTCTATGTAGGTTCTTTCAATTGGTGAATTTTTAAGGAAAAGTTTGACGGTTCCTTTGTTGCATTGGATATGTTGCACTGAATGCAGGAAGCTGAAAATACTAGTCATATTGCAACATAACTTGCCTGGCTGTCAGTCATCCTACCAGAAGTAATCCTACCATAACTCAGTGTTATGATGGTATGATGACATATTTGGTACACTATATTACCAAAAGTATTCGCTCACCTGCCTTTACTCATACTATGAACTGAAGTGCCATCCCATTCCTAACCCATAGAGTTCAATATGATGTCGGTCCACCTTTTGCAGCTATTACAGCTTCAACTCTTCTGGGAAGACTGTCCACAAGGTTGAGGAGAGTGTTTATAGGAATTTTTGACCATTCTTCCAAAAGCGCATTGGTGAGGTCACACACTGATGTTGGTCGAGAAGGCCTGGCTCTCAGTCTCCGCTCTAATTCATCCCAAAGGTGTTCTATGGGGTTCAGGTCAGGACTCTGTGCAGGCCAGTCAAGTTCATCCACACCAGACTCTGTCATCCATGTCTTTATGGACCTTGCTTTGTGCACTGGTGCACAGTCATGTTGGAAGAGGAAGGGGCCCGCTCCAAACTGTTCCCACAAGGTTGGGAGCATGGAATTGTCCAAAATGTTTTGGTATCCTGAAGCATTCAAAGTTCCTTTCACTGGAAGTAAGGGGCCAAGCCCAGCTCCTGAAAAACAACCCCACACCATAATTCCTCCTCCACCAAATTTCACAGTCGGCACAATGCAGTCTGAAATGTACCGTTCTCCTGGCAACCTCCAAACCCAGACTCGTCCATCAGATTGCCAGATGGAAAAGCGTGATTCATCACTCCAGAGAACGCGTCTCCACTGCTCTAGAGGCCAGTGGCGGCGTGCTTTACACCATTGCATCCGACGCTTTGCATTGCACTTGGTGATGTGTGGCTTGGCTGCAGCTGCTCGGCCATGGAAACCCATTCCATGAAGCTCTCTGCGTACTGTACTTGGGCTAATCTGAAGGTCACATGAAGTTTGTAGCTCTGTAGCAATTGACTGTGCAGAAAGTCGGCGACCTCTTTGCACTATGCGCTTCAGCATCCGCTGACCCCTCTCCGTCACTTTACGTGGCCTACCACTTCGTGGCTGAGTTGCTGTTGTTCCCAAACGCTTCCATTTTGTTATAATAGAGCTGACAGTTGACTGTGGAATATTTAGGAGCGAGGAAATTTCACGACTGGATTTGTTGCACAGGTGGCATCCTATGACAGTTCCACGCTGGAATTCACTGAGCTGCTGAGAGCGGCCCATTCTTTCACAAATGTCTTGTTTCACAGTCTGCATGCCTGAGTGCTTGATTTTATACACCTGTGGCCAGGCCAAGTGATTAGGACACCTGATTCTGATCATTTGAATGGGTGAGCGAATACTTTTGGTAATATAGTGTATATTACATGGTATATTTCACACTAAGCTTGATTATCATGAAAACTGACAAGCCTGCACAGTATGTAATTGTATTTAAGTCATATGATGGTTCCTTGTTTGGTTATCTAATTTCATGTTATCTTTTGGACAAAATAGGCTACTAATAACGTGCATTCCTGACATACCAAGGTAATAGGAAGCTTCCTAGCCCTTTTCAAGGAGCAATGGAATTGAAAGTGGTAACTCTACTTTTAGTGTTAAACTGCTTTTTAAACCAAACTTTGACAATAGAGACTGATGTTACTTCACAAAAAAGTCTTTCTTGACTCCAAAATGGTTTTTAGTTTTGTGTGTAACTGAAATATATTAAAGCCAGTCTCTAAAGTGCACACAGTGGCAAGTTTGTCAGTGACACTTTATTGTCCCTATGGCCCTCTTGAAACAGTTTACTTCCTTTTTTGGTGTCTTGAGTGATTTCAGTGGGTTTTAAATTGCCATGGATATACTGTAATTGGACAGTGTGTTTCATTTTTAAAGTTT
Organism: Myripristis murdjan; assembly: GCF_902150065.1. Lineage (NCBI taxonomy): Eukaryota > Metazoa > Chordata > Actinopteri > Holocentriformes > Holocentridae > Myripristis > Myripristis murdjan. The sequence goes on from NC_043980.1 coordinate 26,080,115, forward strand.
AACCCAGACTTAACATACCCTCTGTTTCTAACCCTAATTCTCAACATAGACCTGCATGTGTCACAATGCTTGTCACGTGATGTAAACTTAACTGTGGTTTTGAGTCTGTGTGTACAAGAAAAAAATTACAGCCCAGAATGCTTTATACTGGTGCAGTGGTATAAACTGAATGTTTTGAGGTTACTTGGCAGACGGCATGTCAGGGAGGCTTGAGTGAGTTATTATCAGCGTGACTTATAGTTTGCTTTCTGATGTATAGTTTTGTTTCTTTCAACGTCTGTTTTCACATGCTGAGAGTTTGATGTGATTTGTGGGGGGGGAAAGTTTTGGCTTTGCATTTTTATAGCATTACATACTTTGGATGCACATAAATTAATGTTCACATACAGATACACATACAGGGGTCAAACTGCCACAAGTGTCACATGTGTTGTAAAATGAAAAGTCTCCTTTAGCAAGTAAAATCCTGTTCTCACACACACAGGGCCAGCAGACAGTATAACCAGATACATATGTTAAGATTTATCACTCTGTGGAGGCAAACAAAACCCGATCTCTCCTTCCCTTCACTCTCATTTCTTCTTCCCATCATCCTGTGGTGCTTTGGCTCGATTTCCATCAGCATTCAAATAACTATACTAACTTTTAGTCACTTTCAGCCCAGCAGATCTACTTTCCAGTTTGAGTAAATGACCATCTGTGCACGTCGGACACCATCAGCCAGCCCCTGCTCCGTCCACAGACCAGAGGCTCCCTTGAATTGGTCATGGTTTAGAGTTGGGTGGCTTGATTTCACAGAGCTGGAGGACGGGTGTGAGAGAGCCGCTGTGTATTGGAGGAGGTCAGGGCAGATAGGGTATAGATTTCAGGGAGCAGGAAAGAAGGGGTTAGGGGTGAACCACCAGGAGGTATAACAAACTTGGGCCAAGAGCAGGGGCTAGAGAGGGCTGGGGTAAGGGCTTCAGTAGGGTTGGGGTATTTTGTTGGAGGTGATTTGAGGTCAGGAATCCAATAAACAAATATCTCATTATCTCATTGAGCCAGTTCAAACTCCAAAGCAGCACGTTCTCTGTGATGGAATCAATGTTCCAGTTTAGAGGTTCTGTTAGCCTGATGGGACCCGAAATCATAAGAAGCTTCGGGACGGGATGGGGCTAATTTTTTATGTATAGATATAGGTTTGGGTTAGAGCTCCAACTCCTACACATCCATTGTCCAGAGTCATGGGTGAAATGGATCGGAAGAAAACAGAATGGAATGGAGAAAAAAAGAGGGTGCCTGTTACCAGTCAGTGCTAAGAGGGAGACTAAACACAAACAGCGGCTTGTTTTCTGCTTTTGTAGTGGAGCTGAGCTCATCTGATGCTGATAAATGTAGACTGGCAGGCATCCCTAAAGAAATACAATTCCTCAAGGTTTTTTTTCTTCTATTGTCCATTCAGTTTGAAGTTGGACAAAATAAATGATTTTTACAGTGTTTAGCGGCACTGGGGGAACAGAGTAGTAAACAGAGTAGACAGACAGTCCCTCAGTGTGTAAGTAGCCAGTCACATTACCTCTGCCTTTTCCTTTCTTGTATTCTCTTCCATTGATCTTTATTCTACAGGCAGCATTGATCTGAAAGGCAGCCACTAAGATCATAAACGCTCAGGTCTGCAGAGATCACTACTATCATCCCCTAGCTGCTGCCCTACTGATCACAGATATGGGTTAGACTGACTTAATAAAAAATAAAAACTAACTGAAATGATACTGTGCACTAACAACACTAACTAAAATAAAATATTAAGACTTTAGTTTTAGTCTTTGTCAATTTGGTCAAATGTGTCAACACAAGCATGAGGAGGCGTTGGTGCTTATCTTTATTGAGACTGGGCCGTCGACATGACTGGGAGTCAACTGCCTTCACAAGGTGTTGGCTTTGTATTGTAATACCTATTCTGAACTTCTGAAATCTTGCCCCTGACGAATATCGCCCTTATTATGAATTAAAAAACAAAACAAAACAAAAAAAACTAATACTGAAACTAATCGAAACTATACCGAAACTATACATTTTTAAACAATAAAAACTAAACTGAAACAAGAACTGAAACTGAAACTAAACTGAATTGAAAACACAAATTAAAAGCAAAACAAAAATAATAACTGATGAGCAATACAAAACAAACAAAGTAACACACATACTCTGAGTGTTGTTGCTGTTCAACTGTAGTGTTTTTCGTTAAGCAGCATCATGAGGGGTTTTAATGTTGTAATCTGTGCGCATGATTGTTGGCTATATTTTCTTATTTGGTGGTATTGATGAGGAGGCTTTCCTTTATGTTATTTTAATTTGGAAGCTCTGTGATGAAAAGCTCATGTTTAACTAAGCTGCACACACTGTGTAGGCTCCCTATTCCTGCACCACACGCAGCTAATTATTTATCATTATCGTGACATGTTAAAGCAGAGAAATGAGTGCCACTGGGGGCTGAGGCTGAAATTTCAGGCCTGTGCACGGCTCTGTTCCAGTCTCATGTTGGTATATAGCTGTGATGTCCATTCCTACTGGCCTTGGGAGAGCCTATGTACCCTAACACCCCTCCAAAGATGAAGTTAAAGGTCAGCGAGGCACCTCGTGCAGGGGGAATAACCACATGCTGTGAAATTCATAAATTCTCTTTGAATTTAATTGGAATGCTATCTGGAAGTGCACACTGCCTCCCTCCCTCCCTCCTCTTATCTCTCCATCTCTCTGAGTCATGGGAAAGTGTGTGTGTGTTTGCCACCAGACACATCAACCTCTCGCCCTCCAATTCATCTGTTTTCTTTTAGGAGTTCTTTTCATTCAGTCTTTATTTTCTCTTCACTCTTTGCCTCTCTGTGCATGTATGTGTGTGTAGCAATATTACTCCAGACTGATTAGATTTCTGTTGGCTCGGATCCAAATGAAACAGCCGTTAATTTCCCCTCTTCCTTAATTCATCTTCTGCGTTCCCTTGTTATGTCTCTTACCATGAGTACACACGCACACACACACACACACACACGGGACTTCATCATCATGTAGCTGCCTTTGATGTGAGTAATAATTTAAAGTAAATGTGCAATGGCAGTGTAGCCCACAGCAGAATCAAAGGAGGGGTGATGCCAGGAGGTGAAAAATGTGATGGGAGTAGAGAAGATGACTGAGAAAAGCAAATCACACATTTCCTGTACATTTCACTCCTTCCTATGTTCTGTTGGCTGTACAGTTGAAAGTCTCTGAATGAGTCAACCTTCGCTTTCTTTATGAGAACACCTATCCACAGATCTTTATACAAAGATACATAAATACATAAAATCACAAAGCATTAAATACGCTGCATGGGCTATATTATACACACAATGTATCCTTACATAACTGTAAGGGATAATCCACACCGAGGTCTGTGTTAAAGAGTTTTTAATGCATATTGTGGAGGCAAAGTTTGATGGTTTTCACAAGAGAAAACCCAGTTTCACATCTCAGGGTGGACTATCCCACTTTAGACCATGGCCACTTGGCAACAACAAAAAACAGGGAGACGTAATTAATTTAGTTAACAATCTACTGTAGGGCTATACACTATGTATGCCTGCACTTATTTCATACAGGTCAGACAGCCAGGCAATGGAGGAGCTACCAAGTGAATTGCTCATCTTGAGCCACAATATTGTAGACACTGTGGGTTTACCAACCTCCAAAAATTTTGGGTAAAATAGCCTTTTTCTGACTTTTCTGACTGAGACAAGATGCTGAGTACCATTTTCACCTCTGTATGTCCACTGGTTTGGTTCTGATGGGTGGCATTTCATGCATAAAGGCTTGAAGTCTATGCGAGTCATGTGCCAGCCTCCATCAAAGCTAAAAAATAAACCTTACAGCAACGCCGAGGCTGTCTTATTAACACAATGTGTCCTGTGTATTTGAAATACACAGGATGCATGCACAGCAAAGGAGAGGCTACTAGCTGTAAGCCATGGCATTGTGGGCATCAGGGATTTTCCAAACTAGATTACGCTGCACTTGAACCAGGTCCCATTAGAGAAAGTGGTATCGAACGCTATTCCCAGTGGGAATTCCCACTGGGGACCTCTGGTCAGATTTCTGAACCCCCACTTCTCTGAGAAACAGCATGTGACATCACAGCAAGTTTGGCTACAACAAATACCTTTTGTCAGGTGAAAACTGTAAACAAATAATATTTTCATCAATTACTCCATTGCACCAGCTCATTTTGTGCACGACCACCTTTTTTTTTTAATCTGACAGAAAAATGTGGGGTAATGGTTTAGGTTTGGGGGCGATAAACTGGGCACTTCTGAGCCCCCAGGAAGTCTTGAACGTAGGGTAAAATACAGCACAAACATGGTTCAGTGAACTAAACCAAGCTGATATTATGCCAGTGCTAACAGCTGGAAAATAATAAAAGTAGTTTGGGGGATTTAAAAAATGGGGCAGAAGTGTGGTGGCTAACAGATAACATAGGCTAATGTCGTTAGCTTTAAACTTTCACTTTATTGCAAATATGGTTTCATAGGTTGGTTCAAAAGTTTGGTTGGCCAGTGAATTAACCTAGAAGAGTGATTAAACTGGACTGTGGCTTTAACACATCACCCAGCCAATCAGAAATAAGTGTTCACACAGACTACAGTATAAATAGATTCACTGATTTATCTATATGCATTAGCTTTATCCTTGATTTACTACAGGTTTGTGCTGGCACTAATGGCATCATGTAGTTAAAAAGGAATAATTCCAATCAATCGGTGGTGCGCTCATTGATTTTGCGAGTGAAACTTGAAAGTGGTAACTAGGGTACTAACATTTAGCACCTTAGAACTGATGCCCCCCCCCCCCACCCCCCAGACTGTCTCTCTTTCAGTGTGAAGGGTCACATCATGTCACGTGACTCTCCTCACCCAAAGAAAACAAGCACTCCCCTGCCCTCTCCTATTTTAGTCCTTATTTCCATAAAGATGTTGGCCAACAGTGAAGTAATTTATGTTGCACCACCAAACGTTCATAAAACGCATGTGTGGAATAAGTTTGGGTTTTATAAGACAGATGGGGAAAATAGTTGTGCAAAATGTGCCGCACAGCGCTGAAACACACTGGTAGCACCACTAATGTCTCAACGCACATTCAGAGACATCAAGGAGTTGCTTTGGGAGAGTGAAAGACACCACCTGCAGCTTCAAGCATCGACAAATGTGCAATCAAAATGTTCCTCCACACCCCACTACCTCTGCACAGTCATATTCTATTACCAAAGCCACAGCCTTCTCCGTATGCGAATGTGCATCTCACTGCAAAAATCCATTATAAACAGTGGATTGCTGTAAAATATTGTTTATAGCTGAATGACTTACATGCTTTACTCCCAATAAATGAGATTCCTAGTCAGAAGTTAACAGCATTATAATGCTCCCCTCTCTCTGTAACCCTAACCCTGATGCTGGATTTAGTAAATCTATCACAATTTATTCATACATCTAATAGCAGAACTGCATTTGTAGCATTAATAGAGTCAAAATAAAAAAGATTCATACTGTGTGCACTGAATCGTATCGCATCGTAGTTAAAATGTATCTGGATGCATTGTATGGTAAAAGGACATGTATTGAGATGCCTATTGAATGCATATTGAATCAGTCTCAGTGGACAGGATGCACACCCCTGATACCCCTCATCCACTCACACGCCACACACAGATGTACACACATACCCTCACACACACGCACACCCCACACAAACACACTCATCCATGCACACACCACACACAGATGTACGCGCATACCCCCCACACACAAACACATGAAGTCATCACTTGAATAAACCCCTTCAAGCCACATGTGCCGTTTACAGTCTGTTTACTGCTGTCAGTGCAGACAGCGAAGGAGCTTACTAAAGTTGCCGTCATCCATTTAAATATTAAAAAAAAACACTGATATTTGAGCCTGTATACTTGTGTATCCCTTTGACAAGCCAGATCCAGTCATGCCACAAAACTCCCAATTCAGCTGTCTGACTGCTGAGCCTCTGGGCTCCCGTGCATCTTCCTC
>NC_043980.1:26088682-26148682 GCF_902150065.1 Myripristis murdjan
AAAGAATCTGTTTCTCATTGTCTGTCCTCAGGACTGACAAATACTGCTTTCTGTTAAATGTTAATCACACTCATGCATACAAACACATGCATAGACCCACACACACACACACATATGCACACACATACACACACACACACACACACACACAAATACACAAAGGCACGAACAGATGAATTCTGTCCTGATACTTGTGTTTTTCAGGGGAAAGAAAAGCTTTAATCAATATCACATTGTGTACCAGAATCCCCAAAACCGTGACTGACGCCACGACGGCCGCAGATCTCTGTTCCAGACTGTGACCTGGGACACATCCCTCCTCCCCCGATCCCTGATCACTTGCTCTAACTCCCCCTCCCCCTGACACATACACCCCCATTCTCTCCCTTGATGTGGTCTCGCAGTGATCGCTCGCTCTGGCAAGAGCGGAGGAAGAAAGCCTCTTTGTTGTTTGTTCTCCTTCCCACTTCCAATCACAAAGTTCTACAGTTTCTTTTTTGGAGAAATAATCATGTTTAGCAGCGGTCGATCTCCAATTAATCACAATGTGGAAATAAAAGAGACTTTGTGAGCTCAAGAATGTGTTTTGTGTGTCAGTGTGTGCCTGCATGTGTGTGTGTGCGTGTGTGTTTTTGGAGTTTGGAGAGTGAGAGGAAACGGGGAAAAGTCCCAACTTGAGCCTCGGAAAATCGTGACCTTGCACTCTGAATCCTGTAACATACTCACGATGAGATAAAACGAGAAGAGAGAGAACAAGGAGATGGAAAAATGAAGACAGAGAGGAAGACAGACAGAGAGAGAGGCTGAGAAAGACTGAGAACAGAGAGAGAGAGATTTGAGGAGCAGAAATCAAAGAGAGAGGGGATTAAGTGGGCAAAAAACAGGATTTCTACAGATGAAAAAGAGAGAGAGGGGAAGCATGAGAGGCTCGACTGTCCTTGTATATTACTGTTTCACAGCTGAAGGAAGACAGCATCAACTGTATAATACACACACGCACGCACGCACACACACACACATGCACACGCCACACACAGCTGCAGACAACCTTTGTGCTATCACTCAAAATACAAAGGGAAAAGCAAGTCAGGATGAAAGTGCAGAAGTGCATGCACACGCACGCGCACACAGACGAGACTTTATAAATAGAGTTACTGCAGTCCACATCCATCCGCCAACCGCAACACTCACCAGATGTACACACTCACACACACACACACACGCAGACAAAAGCATTGATTCACACACACTGTGGTTGCACCGATATGGTTTAAAAGGAAATGAGAACTATCATAAAGAAGCGAATTTGTGAATGTGTGTGTGTGTGTGTGTGTGTGTGTGTGAGAGACAGACAGTGCGTGTGTGTAAGTGCATATGTAATTCAGCTGTTCGGCTCTAAATGATCTCCAGAGGGCTGAGAGAGTAAAGGCAGTAAGCTCCTCTCTTTCTTCTCATCCTTGAATGAGAGGAATAAAGGATGTGGGGAGAAGAGAAGAGGGGTTTTCACAACAAAGTCAGACAGAAAGGGATGAAGGCAAAGAGAGAGAGAGATGAGGAAAGAAAAAGAGAGGGCCAGATTGTCCTTCTTTTGCCTATTCACTCAGTCTCTCCTTAAAAAATTCCAGGTCTTAAAAGTTTCCATCTGTGTCTGTCTTTCAGTTACCGGCAATGTTTGGTCTACATCCATGTAGGGCACAGCAATGAAAAGATGTACAAAAACAAGACCATCACCATGGTTTTGTCGATTTTCCATCCATATGCAATCAGGCAAGTATTCAAAGTAGAGTATTCAAATAGAATGGCTTTAGTCAAAGTGACCAGCATACTCAAAACTTTACTACTTCAAAACTAAAATAATCCTACCCATCTCTGTTACAAAAACTTGTATAAGGAAGGCAATTTTTCAGGTATGCATAACATGTAACTATTTGAAGAGAATATTATCATTATCTGTTTTCAAATAGTTTGTAAAGTGGGTCGCTGAGTTGAGTCATTTCCAGTCATCACCAAGTTGACTCAACCTCTTCAGTTCTGCTGGGGGGCTCATCATTATAAATCCACAGAACTTGTCTTTATTGTAAATTTTAGTGGAGATCCCAGGGTTTCCAAAAATACCAAATATGTCCCACTGAATTACAAAGAAATGTGTATAACATGACGCTGAAGACATCTAGATGTTTTCTATTAGATTTAATGGTGCAGCCATAAAACAATGGCATCTTGGGTTTGATTAGGGTTAGGGTTAAAGATGAAGGTTTAATTTTCTAACTTAGAAGAAGAAGAAGAAGAAGAAGAAGAAGAAGAAGAAGACTCTTCAACCTATAAACACACAGTACATTTGCTGAATCCATTACTGAGAAGTGTCTTCTGTCCATGTGTCACAAAATTATTATACGATATAGCAATAAACAGTAAGCAAATATGCCTTTTTTCTGATTGCATTAGTCTGCACGAGTGCAAACACAAGAGATACTGACCTATGAACCACCTAACACGCATAAATTAATAAGTAAATAATAAATACAAATAACTTGGACAAAAGCCATAAGTGTGTCTGACAGGGGAGAGTGCAACAGTCTTATTTCTCTAAAAGGATCACTGTATTTATTTTCCATGAGAGATCTGCACAGAAAAATGTCACAGGCCAGCGCAGACAAACAGCACATTGTTAGAAGGGAAACATTCCTCACATGGCTGGATGGATCTGGCAACCTGGCTCCTTGGCATGTCTGTCTTGTCTTGTGTGCATGGAGCTGGCAGCACTACACACACGCCGATGTCACGGTCCTCTTCAACATCTGTCCACTTGGACAATCGGCCGCCTGGTTACTGCACCGAGGAACTCAAAGCATTTTGTTTTCTAACAAGAAGGCATGCCGCATTCATCTGAAGACTTACAATGTCCCATTTTTTTCATAAGCACCACATTCCCAGTTCAAAAGCCAGTGTAATATTCCTATAACATTCCTGCAGGGACTTCTCAGTAGATCATAGTTCATAGTGACCTTATTTTGCATCTCTTCAGTTCCTTCAGTGTTCCTTTTATCAACACACACACACACACACACACATACACACACACACACACACACACACACACACACACACACACACACACACACACACACACACACACACACAGTAGTCAGAGAGCTCAAAAGACAGTCCAGTCCTGTGAAAAATTATCTTTATATATTATGATATTATAGAAATATTATAGCCTTGAGACACAACCGGAGATTACATGCATCATATTGTAGAATACACTCACAGAGCGAGATGAGAAAAAGAGAGCGAGGACAACATGTTTGCTCAGTATAAAAGTTTTAGTTTGGGTAAGTCTAACAAACTGCCAGGGATGCTCGTCTTGACGTCCCGCTGCTTTAGCCCCGCCCACACTGAGCGCTCAAAGCTGCCATTGGCTGAACAGGGAGCCGCACCGCCTACGGGTGTGGTTTACTGCCACGCTTGACAATTTAGCCAACTGAGCTCACAGCGACTGTAAAGTCTAAACTGGGGGACGGAGGGCAGCTGTGACCGCGGTACCTTGAGATGAGGAATTAAGAGTTTCACAGATTTTCCACTGTCAGTGACTGAAGTTGTAAAACCAGCAGCCCAGTCACAATGTGGAAAACCGGAGGATCAAAAAGCTCCTTCAGCCCAGCCGGACCTGTTGCGGTCACCTGTCTGGTTGTCACCGGGATGCTCGTCGTCGCTGTGGGACACCCGAGCAGTCCGGGGCAGGATGTGGCTCATCACCGCTGGGTGTGCAAAGGCACAACCAGCAGAGGCTCCGGGGGGACAGTTTTCTCGGCGTATATCAAAAGACTGGCCCGGGAGAGGAGAGCAATAAGCGCCCCCCGGCAGGCCGGGCCTCCCCCTGGGCCGGTGCGGGAGCAGCTCTCCCCGGCAGACCTGTTCATAGCTGTGAAAACCACCGGGAAATATCACCGGCAGAGACTGGACCTCCTGCTGGAGACGTGGATCTCCAGAAACATGCAACAGGTCAGCCCGTCATGCTATTTTATATCATTAGAAACGTCCTTGATAAATTAAGTCCCCGTCTTCTTGTGGAGCCTCCTGGAGAGCAGGCGACACAGCTGTCTGAGTGCAGGACAGGGATTTCAAATAGTTTCGCCGGGTAAAAAAAAAAAAAAAAACTAGTGAGACATTACCGCTGCTGTTCCGCTGTCAGCTGAAACGAAGTTCTGCTGCTTCAGCAGCCTAGACCCAGGGCTGGAAAAGAGTTATATTGATCCGTATTAAAGCATTATGTTATAGTCTATAGAACACAAAAATACTGTAAAGTGGGATATAGTAAATTCACCACTGAGACCGAAGGCGCACATGAAACGCCCACAGAATCAGCCTACAAGTCAATTACAGCCTAGAAGCCCAATGTTGTAGTGATTTTTCTAATTGACTTTCAGTTTCCCTACAGTGTAAATCAGTAGCTGCTGTTGCCTGTTGGTGAGATTTATAAGCTGGAGCAGGGTCAGATGAAGCAATGCAGTGCGATTTTAACTCACTGAAATTAAACACTGGGCTCGGTGTAAAAGGTGTCCTATCGTGGGAGGCAGTATCCTGTAATAAAATCACCAAGGTTATTAGGGTTATCGTGCCATGCATATTTCCCCTGTCCCCTACTCCTATATACACCCCGTGAAATGCGATTTGGTTCACTGTCTCCTTTATCCCACTGCTCCTGCTGAGAGCCCACTAGTAAATGTAAAACAGAGATACCGGCCGCCCTTTGTAATGTATGAGAGAGATGTGACGAATGACTGGCAGACTGCACTGTATTGTCTTCAAACAGGAGGCAGGGGCCAATGTGTTGAAGTAGTAGCCTACATGCAGGTAAAGGCTGGGAATTATCAATAGAACCTTGATGAATGAATGAATTCACGAAGCCTTTGTTTTGTTATTTCAGTTCGATTTATTTCAACACATGTGGGCAGAGCGGCAAAAACATACACAAAGAACCTACTCAAAACAGCTCAGTCACAAGTTCCAGGAGTCAGACAGTTGGCGACATACTGTACAAGGGCTCACATTATAGTCTACCAAAGTGATGTCAAACATAATAATGTATGAGATAACACTGGGGGGTTAGAAATTAAAATTTTTACAACTGGTCCTGTGATCAGGCCCCATGCATAACTGCTGCATTTGAAACCAAATGGAGATGTGATGCACAGAGCCACGGAGATGAATGACCAGCCAACTGTAAACCACAATTGTGCATCTGTTTTTTAATGCTTTTTAGAGAGAGGTATTCTTTGTTCAATACAAAACGCAAGCTTAACCCTCGGTTTTTGGAGAGTTTAATAATTAAAGTCTCATCTGAGGCGCTGGGACTGTTGACATGTAAACAGATGCAGACAGAGCTTATCTGTCAGAGGGGGTTAAATCAGCTGACATTCCTGTGTCGGCTCTCACGGTCAGGTGTGTAGCTCTACCTGCTTCCCAGACACACCTCTATACTTTATTACTGCTGAGTAATGAAATGCCTCAGCACACACGAACACAGCACATACACACACACACTTTCTCATGGTGTTACCTATGCACAGCAGTTGCCCTGGGAACTCACCGGCTTTATCATGGGAAGTTAAAATGTTTGAGATCATGAGGGTAAACATGCACAGACATACTCTCTCTCTCCCCTCCCTCCCTTTCTCTCTTTCCCTCTCTCTTTCTCTCTCCCTCTCTCATACACACATATACATACACACAGATACAACAGACTCTCCCGCCTCAGTGGTTGTTGTTGTAGACTTACTACTGGCGTTTCCTGTGTTGTAAAGCTCAACTCCAACAATATCCCATTCTCACTCACTCGCCCACCCTCTTTAACCCCCCCACAAACCCCACCCCTTCCCAAACCCGGCTGAAGGATACATTGGTATCACACACACACAAACACACAGTCACAGAGGCTGACCACTCTCAAGGGGTTTAAGGGGCTCAGTGAAAGAAAGGGCTGACGAAAACTCACAGCTGGCTGTATTTTTTTCCACTCTCACTCTTTTTCTCTCTCTCTCTCTCTCCTCTCTTTCACTCACTCTCTCTCTCTCTCTCTCTTTCTCTCTCTCTGCCACAGAAGGAGGGCACTGATGAAGCTCAAGTAGTATTTGGACCAAAGATTTATAATTGAATTCTGCTGCATAGCAGTGGGGATTGGAAAGTAGAGGGGTCTTAGCCTGGTCTCTTAGTTGGGGATCTGTGTATGTGCACCCAGGGTGTGCGCGTGTGTGTATGTGTGTATTTCCTGTGGAAAGTCATGGGGTCTACATGGCTTCCTGAGTATGCAGTGACCCTCAACCCTGTCACTCATCACATAAATATCCACACACACTTGCAGAGCTGCAGGGTTTGGACCAGCTGCTCTGGTGCTGATAGACAGGAGGTTTACCTTTGGTTTGGCTTTAACCCAATATCAGCACATTGCTAGTGTGTGTGTGTGTGTGTGTGTGTGTGTGTGTGTGTGTGTGTGTGTGTGTGTGTGTGTGTGTTTGACTAAGGAAACAGGTGGGGTCTCACCTGAGATCAAAACAGTTCCATTAACAATGGTGTTAGAACAGCAAGAGCTTCTGATTTTTTCCACCGGTTGTTTGGGTCAGTGAAGGCAACAGCAACCTGATCACTGCAATAACATTAAACATAAAACATAAACTGTGTAGTTATGTGGGTGTATATGTGTGTGTTTAATTCACAGACATATGTGTTCACTGATGGAGAAGATGAGAAACTGAGGAAAAGAATGGGTGAGTTATACACACACACACACACACACACACACACACACACACACACACACACACACAGGTTTTGCTGAGTAGCAGTGTTATCTCCAGCCCACTGTGGCAGGAAAGCAGTAATGTTGTTGCAGAGGAACCAGGAACCCGGCTGCTGACTGGGCAAGATTGTGTTTCCATTAAGTTCAGGAAGTCACCCCAGCTTAATCAACAGGGCTTCCTCCATCTCAGTTCATGCAATTGTTTGACTTTCAATGAGGTATTCTTCTCACTGTCTGACTTACACTACAATTCAATACAGAACAAAAGAGCCAACAGGGAAATCAGAGTTCACAAATAAGAATGTTTTCAAGTGGTGAGGTGAATATGAGCTAAAAGGTTCAAACTGCAAAGGAGAAAAAAAAACCCTATTTGTTAATTTATAGATGTTTTAATGACAAAGGTGTATGTCTACAGTTTATGCTTTGGAAATGGTTTGTCACCAGTACTGTAAATTAACTCAATTTGTAGTTGATGAGGATAAAACAGATTTGTGAAAACTGACATCAGGGCAGTTCAGCCTCTTTGAAATAGTTCACTTACCTGTGAACTTGTGAAACATGTCCTGATCGGTATCGTAATTTTTTTTTTTTTTTTTTTTTTTTTTTTTTTTTGTCAAACTCCTGGCACATTGCATTCACCCGGTTTCAAATTAGGCTCATCACTTTATCCAACCTGTGAAGTACAAAGAAGTAAGTACTGTGTGGTGTAGGCTGGTGTGAAACTTTATTGGAACCAGACCTAATATATCACATGCATTTCATCACATTGCCTTAACTCACCGTGGGCCACCAGAAATGGTTTCTGAGGGTACTAAAGAAAGATATGAACACTGTGACTTTGGCCTTGATATAAATGCTTTGAATTATTTCCTAAACAAACTTAAAGTGATGTAATAGAATTTTTCATCAGTAATATTGTTTTTTTTTTTTTTTTTTTTTTTTTTTTGTTTTGTTTTGTTTTTAAGAAATAATGTTTCAGTAATTCAGATTTTTTTTCTGTATATTTCAGAAGGAAAAGGACAGTCTTACTTTGCATTTATGTGTTTATTTGATGGATATAAATTTTTGGCTACAAGTATTGAATTGAATTGTTGACTTGAGTCGTGGTTTACAAGCACAAATTGGACTCAATTATCCAGAAAAAAAAATGTCCTAAATTGAATCACTGTTATGAGTTCATTGTTAATTGGACTGAATCTTTGAGGCCAAAGATTCAAACTCTCACTGCCAACTGTTTTCTGCTTTGTTTGTGTCTGTTTCATGTGATACTTCTTTCTGCCTTCTGTCTTACTCTCTGATCCCTACTGTCACTGTCGTCATGCCTCTTTCTTTTTGTTATTGATCATCAGGAGCTCACCTGATCAACACAAACTGCTCAGTGACACACAATCGCCAGGCACTCTCCTGCAAGATGGCCCAGGAATATGACACCTTTATCAACTCTGGCAAGAAGTAAGACACACGCCACCCACACAGGCACAAGCTTGAGCACGCTCTGAAACCCACACATACAATGCTCTGTGAACTGATTCCTGGTATCATGATGTGTTCCAGGTGGTTCTGCCACGTTGACGATGATAACTACGTGAATGTCGACTCCCTGGTGAAGCTCTTGTCTCAGTACAGCCACACACATGATGTGTACATTGGCCGGCCCAGCCTTGAACGACCAATAGAGGCCACAGAGAGGCTCGGAACCGCCCACATGGTGAGCTTTTACTGGCTCTTGTCTCCCAAAAGGCATGATGATTCACGTAGCAGCTGCTGACTTGTCTGCCCAGAGCATTTTACTTCTCCTGGCATGATGATGAAGGAAAAAGACTTGGCAAGATCACACAGCCTGTCTTTACATGCAGCCCAGAAATTCGTTTATAGGACTGATGAACCTAATTTCACCCCCCATCAGACTGAACATACCCTCAAATGAGCTAAAACTTCAATCGAAATCTGATGAGGCACCCGGATTACCATTTTGGGAAGCTACCCAAGAGGCAGGTTTTTACTAAATCGCAATTTACATAGATCACATCCAGCAGCTTTAGTAAATGCATTTCAGCCACACACCAGATGGTTCAGTTTTGGAGCCTGCATTTGATGAAGACTCGAATCAGTAGTACATTTCAGCATCACAATCAGCTTCATGATCAGCTTCAAAACAGGCACAGCTGGGTAACAAAAAGCACATAGTCCAATAGACCTTTTTCCATCAGACATTTTGACATGAAATAGCAAGTAAACAGGGGTTACTGATGCCATTAATTCAGCTTCTGTTGCATTTAGCTCTATCAGAGCCAGGGTCCTGGTGTGTTCATGCTAGCTCACTGGAGAAACTCTGCTACAGTTCAGTGGAAACCACAAACAGAAGCTGACTTTGCATTACTGACAAATCAAAGTAAATACATATCTATTTATAAACAATCTGTCTTGCCTTCTTTTCGAGGCTTTTGACATAAAGTTAGCAGACATGTGGATATCAAAATTTTAACAATCATTAAGTAATTAAGATGATACTACAAAAGTACTAGAATTTCCACATCTTAGTTCCACTTGCTTGCTTACCTGAAATATGCCATATCTGTGTTTATGTTTAGAAGCAGGTGAGTTTCTGGTTCGCCACAGGGGGAGCAGGATTCTGTCTGAGCCGTGGCCTCGCTCTCAAGATGAGTCCCTGGGCCAGGTAAGTCATTGCTTGCATTAACAAAGATGTACATATTTTCAGCACAAATCTTGAAGGAGATTGTCACACATCCCTTTTTTCCTTTGGTTCTCTCTCTATCGGTCTACATGTCTTTCTGTGTGTAGTGATGGCACTTTCATGGCAACAGCTGAGCTCATTCGCCTCCCTGACGACTGCACTGTTGGCTACATCGTTGAGGCGCTGCTCGGGGTGAGCCTCATCCGCTCAGCGCTGTTCCACTCACACCTAGAGAACCTTGGACTGGTGTCAGATATACGCAACCAGGTAACGCACGTACACACAAACACACACAAACACAGTTTTGTTGCTAGTCTGAGTGCTAGATATTCTAATTACTGTCTTTAAATCAGGTGACACTCAGCTATGGCACCGTAGAAAACATCAAAAACACTGTCCACCTGAGAGGACCCTTTTCAACAAATGAAGATCCTACAAGGTACAAAAAACAATGTGTTTTATAAGTATTTGTGTGTGCGTGTGTGTGTGTGTGTGTGTGTGTGTGTGTGTGTAAATGACTGTACGACAATTAGGTAATCCAGAATCTGGGAAAGACACACAAAAACAAAACTCCGAAACAGGATTGAAGTTTAATATGGAATGAATGAGAATGTGAAACTTATTTTAGGTGGTGCAGCCAGAACCAGTGACCCAAAAAAGGCAGCTTGAATTTTCTCCAAAATAAAGGTGAAAAGGGAAATCCATGTCTGCTGAACACCAGTGATCTCAATCTCATTTTCCGCTTTCACAAAAGTGGAGTTAGTTTGGATTTTTTCACACTTAAGTAGGAGTTAGTATTTTGTTATATGCTGATGGTGCTGTTTATTATTACAGATATTACAGATAATGCATTTTACAGAGAAAGTATTATGAATGGCAGAGCAACCAGTTATTAAAATTGGATCACTGCCTCTAGCGTACAGTAGCTCTTATACATATCTAGGGTTTGGTTTTTAGTGAAAATATGCGCTTTACAGAGAGAATTAAAGTACTGGCAGAGTCAGCAGGAAGAGTGTGAGGGTCTTTAATGAATAAAGTGAAACTGTGTCCTGATCTTAGTTCTTCAACCTTCACTAAACTTCATGACTCAGGGGTAGGCCCAGTTTCATATTATGCTGCAGGAGTGTAGGGTTATAAGGATGCCTACAGTAGTAATTGAGCAATGAGCTGCTTTCTTGGCGTGCGTAAATTTATTGCTAAACTGTTGAAGGGGACATGGGATGGAGTCCTGTCTGCAAAGCAGAAAGGTGAAATGGTGAGGCTGTGGAACCTGTGGAGGGACCAAAAAGATTATTTTCAGGAATAACACGCCATGTAATGTAAATACAGTCAAACAAAAACTATCAATGATCTATCATGAACAATAGAAGGAGGACATTTGTAAGAAACTAAAGCTTAAAGAAAACTACATTGAAAACAATTCTGTCACAATTACCACACTGAACCATATATAAAATAAAATTTACATAGAAAGCAGAGGTCTCTGTGTGCCCAGTTAAGAACTGGTACTTAACAGCCAGTGGTTGGGGTAGGCAGATATAAAGGTGTTCCTCAAGAGCAACATTTTGTATTTTGGGGAATCTTGATGTTGTCCAGGATGAATTCCATTTTGTCCTTCATTGTCCTTTGTACAGTGATTTGAGGACTCCAGTTGACTGATACGTTAAGTTGACTTTTTAATATGAATGGATTTTTGTTTCGGCGAGATTTATAGAGATGCCTGGTGGCTAAGACAGAGAACACTATATGCACTGTAACAGGTCATTTCATTTCTCACACATAAACTCAGTGCTCTGCAGTGATCTCTTTTTGAATCTGTGGAACTCTATGTTATGATTTGTTATGTGGTCATCCTGGTTATTATTATTTAGTGTCTCATGAGCCCATATGGACACTTACATAAAATTATTACTTACTCACTTACTTAAAGTGCCTTTATGGGTACTTAAATACCATCAGTATATCCAAATTTGCTTCACACTTGATAATTGTGCCCAAATACTGAAATATTTCCCAAATCAAACTGACAGTCTGATCCTCAATATAAACTGTAGTAGTTGTTTTTGTTTTTTTTTTCAAATCTGTTGACATGTCTTCTGTGTTTGGACCCATTGAGGTCAGAAATGCATCACTACACCATTATACAAACTCCCCAACCACTGCTCTCAGGTCAGCTGAGTTCAACTCCACTCTAACTTTATTTATATTGCACCTTTCATGCAAGATTGTGATACAAAGTGCTTGGTGAGACAGGTCATGAGACAGGCCCGTGCTCTGTCTCATGACCTTGTGAAAGGCACAAGATAAAAGTATCATCAGCACATTTCAGGGTCTGCCTCTGCTCTGCTCCTCACCGTGACTCCTGCAGTCATTAGCATAGAAAGTGTGGATAAACTCAGATTCAAGAAAAATAAGTCAGCAGTTTAGCAGCTCAAATATGTAGCTGCCTGGTGATACAAACAGAAGAATAAAGCAGCAGATGAACGCCCAGCCTGTGTCCCCGGGCAATCCAGATGCTTTTACTGTAATTATTAAGGTAACTTCAACTGTAGAGAGATTTTAATAGCTCTAAATAGAATGACAGTGCACCTGCTACAGTGATAAGCATGAAAACCTCCAAAATGATAATAACAATATGTTTGGTTCAATCTCAAGGTGGTTTTTAGGTGCAACAACAACAACAAAACAATTTCAACCAATCAGCTCTAAGTTTTAAGAAAGAAGGGGGTGG
The DNA here is from genome assembly GCF_902150065.1 of Myripristis murdjan. Classification (NCBI taxonomy): domain Eukaryota; kingdom Metazoa; phylum Chordata; class Actinopteri; order Holocentriformes; family Holocentridae; genus Myripristis; species Myripristis murdjan. The sequence continues at coordinate 26,100,908 of NC_043980.1, forward strand.
GGGAAATGGGTGGCTTGGAGTGATGGTTCATTTGCCCATTTACAGATCACAGATACTGTTACAGTGTGAATGCTTGAGCAATGTTTTGTTGCTTTATAATTATCTTTATGATTAATGTTCTTGATGAGACTGGACCTTACAGGCAAACTGTGCGGGGTCTAGTGAGCTGTCAGCCACGGGCATGAGATCTTTCTTAAAAAGATTTTCAAATGACCTCATCACCGGTGGGGTCAAAGCAACAAATCTGAGGTCATGCAATTTATCTCAGGCCAGTTTCTCATATTTGGCACACTGGCCCCAAGCTGCTTAGTCAGTCTGTGTCACAATTAGCTTTATTTGGCAAACGTGTGTGCTACAGTTGTGCTTTATGTAAGCCTCATGTAGCGCATGTTTTATTATCATGACAAGTTTCCTGGCTTTGTTTATTGTGTGTATGTGTGTGTATATACACTTACACGCACGCCTACATGTCCTCATTTTGAAAGGCCCAGGAGGCCGCTTCCAGGCATTGTGATAGTCATTTCCCTCTCTTTCTCAGGTTCAAGTCTGTCCATTGTGTGCTGTACCCAGACACACCTTGGTGCCCCAGCTTCTAGAGGCTGTGACACCCTTTCAGAGACACAGATGGACGGAGGGACTGATGGAGGAATGAGAAGAAAAGGCAAATGTCCGACTAGACTCCCTTTTCTCTCATGGAGGAGAAAATCCAGAAATAAAGGGATGCTGCCCCCTGCTCTACTTTAATTGCCACCTTGTCCCACAGCGGTCTGACCGATAGGCGGTCTGCTAAGGAAGGAATCATATTTGATTGGTTTGATTTGGTTGTGTTGACACCTGAACCTTGACCCTGTGAATGGTTGTTTGGTGTCAAAGGGTCAAAAACTGCAACAAGAAGAGAGAAGTAACACTGTGTTGTTCATTTTTAGAGGGCATCCTACCTTCCTTTAGCCACATTAATTGTGTCAGGGACTACAAAGACAGAGGAGAACACAGCATGGCAGAGTGACCTGGATGAAGAGTTTGGTCCATCCAAAATGCATAAGACTGTGAAGTGCTGCTGTTATAGTTCTGGCCTGTTGGCAGCTGTCTGTCTCTGTCTTTTTCTTAAAGCTAGACTGGCATTACTGCAGTTGCTCCTGCACGCCAGGAGCTTGCCCTTACCTGCTTGTGCTGCATGTGAATCTCTTTTTCTCCTTCCCTGCACATTCCTGTGTCCTGTCCCCACTTTCTAAGCTGTGAAAGATTATGCTTTTGAATGTATGTAAATATGCATCCCCGCTGCCCATCCATTATTGATATCATTATTCAGGATGGATAACAAGGTAAACAAGGACTGGGGGGATTTTGGTGAGGATACTGCCATTACCACAGTATAGATTCCAGGCTGTGCCATTAATGTTATATTTTGTCATGAATTTCAGTATTAACCTTTACTGGTACCCCTTTCCAGAGGTGTACTTCTGTGAACGAGCACTTTGTGGTCTTATTTCTGCAGCTGGCAATTCATCATATGATAAAAGACCTGCTGCAGTTAGAGAAACATTCCACTCTGAAGCTATTAGGCACAGCTCTGCATGGACCAGCACAGATATTCAGGACTCATCCAAAGATCATTAAGTCTCTGTCAAGAAATATTGTTGAAAAAAAAAAAAGATATCAGTGGTTGTAATCTATTTTTTCAGCAGGCACAATTTATGTTTCCATCATTAACAAGTGAGTGGATTATTGCTCTGAATGTAATCTGCTTTAAAAATGCTATAACGATATCCCATACGATGTTTTATTGGGAAGTGACTCATGTTGGGTCGGATTCTGCTACATGTAAAGCAGTTTTTGCAACTGTGTCTCAATGTAATATCGTCTTGTATTTTGAAACCAAAGTTTTTAAGTTAAATTCTGTCCCTCATTAAATGAGTCCGGGATGAACCACTGCTCCTGAAGTGTACATGCTCTCTCCAGTATCTGGACTGTTTATAGCAACTGTATTTGAAGTAATAAAAGCTGTTTTTTTTATATATACAAGATTGCAGTTTCTCAATCTGTTGGCATTGGGCTATTTTGTGGGTAAAAACTTAATGATCTGTATGCACTCGAGATTGCTGGCTGCAGTTTGGGGGATTTTAATGGGGGTTGTGGGGGATGCCTCTTTGACCTGCCACCTCTGACCCTGTTTATGAGCTGTTGGGTTCCTCTGTCCAGACCCGCACCCCCATCCCTCCAAATTCCACCACCCACACACACACACACTAAAACAACAGCCCTCTTACACTACACATGAGGCCCTCGAGAGATAAAGGCAGACCCCAAAGATTAACAGACTGCATACATGTGTGAGAGCAAGTGTGTGAGTGTGTGTGTATCCCACTGTGAACTCAGAGATCTCAGACTGAGAGGACCACAGGGAGAAGATGGACAAACAGTTACACAGTGAAATCATTCTCGAAGTGAAGGTCCCGTGTGCCACACACTGACGCCATCTGCTGGTGTCACGTGTTACTGCATGTGAGAGAGGGTGAGAGAGGGCTGTGCACTCAGTGATGTGAGTGCATACAGCTAGAAAAACTGAAAAATGCAGATTATAGTTTAACTCATAACAGCAATGTGTTAAAAATACAGCTCATGTTTACATTTGTTTGTAATGAGCCAGTTAGGCTTCCCTGACTGTAAGCCATATTATTAATTTGCAGCCGTGCTCGTTCAGATATTTGTAATATACACAACTTAGCTTTATTTGAAATGCATCAGTTTTACTGTTCTCACATTCATTTGTGCGTCATTCCCTGAATTCCTCTAATTGTGGTGTTGTTGATACATCTCTGTTTCCAAGCGTTTCCACAAAAAGGTTTGCACCCTCAGAAATAGCAGCGACAGGCAAGACTCCCTCTGTGAGAAAACCTGTCCACAGATTCACAATGTACATCAAAAACAACAAGGACTATGAGGATTTACTGCCACGTCTTGGCAGTTGCTGCGTATGTGCAGAGTTGAAGGAGTTCTCTCCAGCCAGCTGGTGTGATGCAAGAGAGAAGTTGACTCAGTCTTTTTTTTTTTTTTCCTTTTTTATTTTGCGTCTAAAACCCCTGGTATCCTCTATAAATATATAGCAGAGGGTGTGTTGCACGACTATATGTGCAAGGCCAAATGTGAGCTGGGGGTGTACTTTTTTTTTTGTTTGTTTTTTGCATTCTTAAGCCCTAAAAACATATTTCTTATGTTAGATACCACCCACAAGACTCAGGGAATCATCTTCAGCCTCCCATATTTGGAGGCCATCTACATGTACACATCATAATCCCAAAGCAGTGGTGGAAAAACCTACTCAAGTCCTTTACTTAAATAAAAGTAGCAAAATATTTACTTTTATATTTGGAGGTTGCTGCTTTTACCTAACCCTGGAAAAACCTTTCCACTAAAAATAAAAGTCTTGCGCTGAAAATTTACTTAAATGAAAGTGTAGTAGTTAAGTATGAATAATAAAAGTACTTGTGAAGAATGTGGCTTTTCAGCATGTTAAATTTTTAATGCATCAGTCTGTAACAAGTGCTTTAATGTTGCTGCAGTAACTGCTCCATACTGTTTGCTAGTTTCAGCTCTAACAATGAATCATATTTTGTACTTTGCATGATCAGTACCGCCTTATTCTGCAAAATATCTAGTAACTACAGCTGTCAGGAGATAAATGTACTGCAGCAAAAACAATAGTACAATATTTCCCTCTGAAATGTAGTGCAGTAAAACTGTACAGTCTCACAAAATGGAAACAGTCATGTGCCAACCCCTCAAAAAATTCAGTAAATGTAGTTAGTTACTTTCCACCTCTGTCCCAAAGGACAGATGGGAGTAGATTTTGATTTTTACACAAAGTGTCTACTCTGAGGTGCTGATCACAGAGGACAAATCTCCCTATATTTGTGGCCTAGATTGATGTGATTATTTTTTGTTATGTCTCCAAGTATGATTTGCCGTTCACACAGTGTTGGCCAGTTGAGCGCCTTCTGAGCACGGGAATACAGACCCTTTCTCAGAGAAGCTTCTTTTGTATGCACACCATCGACTCTGCAGGCTCACAGTGCCTCAACACAGCTGCGTGGTCTTGCAGAGCAAATGACGTTCATTTAGGAACAGAGCATTTATTGTCAGTAGAAATCGTAAATGAATGAAAGTGACTAACAGGTGTCTGAAGCACTGTATGCCTGATACTTTTCTTGACACAGGAAGACTAAACAGGCAGGTGTCCAGTCAGGAGAGAGTAGGGAGGCCACATTCAGCTCTCTGGAACCCCATTTCCACCAAAACAGAACCAATTCTATCCTGATTCACACACAAAATTTTGTACCATTCTTTGCATTTCCATTAAATATAGATTGGATCCAGAATGTAAAAACTGGTTCTCAGCTGTAACCAGAAAATAATAGCTTCCAAGCGCAAACCGAGTGGGGGTGTGTTATTCTACTAGGGAAGATGAAGATGACTACCAAGAAACTTTGTGGTTTAGCTAAAAGTGGTAGTTAAAAATGTTTTTGCCAACACTAAACAGAGATTTCCCCACACTTCTGTACACATCTGCAAATAAAAACATTTTACATATGCCTTTCTATGGGCAAAGGTACCAGCACAATTTAGAGTTTATTATTCTTAACTATTCTCTAAGCTAGAGTTAGGGTTAGGGTTAGGGTTAGGGTTAGGGAATATTTCAGCAGGTATGAGGGGTCGTGCTGCTGTTGACAGCAGGCAGGCTGGGTCACCACGACACTGTGGTCATGTGCTGCCAGAGTATTAAACTTTGCTGTGCACGCCCACCATCAATGATGTAAAGGTTGCACTCCAAAAACTGGTCGAAATGCAGACCAGTTCCTTAGTTTGCACTTTCGGTCGAAAACTCGTGAACCAGTTAGAGAACCTCAATGTTTTTGGTGGGAAAGGCATATGAATGGCCTGAAAGACATTGGCAGTACATTCATTGTCAAAATAAATGCTAAACTGATTGATTCATCACTTCACATCATAACGTCGTCATTTACTCCATTTCCAAGAACCCGGGGGAGGATAATTTAGCTGTTTTCCTGCTGGATTGTATTTGTTTATTTAAATCATAAAGGGGAAAAACAGGGCAGAATATGATGATCGGGTGTTTTTGTGATTTATATTTGAATGATTGCACTGGCTGTTTGTTGCCTACAAGGTTAATGCATTTTGTAAAACTGCAATGAGCTGGAAGTGTGAATAAACAGCATAAAGAAGTGATGGAACCCCCCCCCCCCCCCAAAAAAAAAAAAAACACCCCCCAGCAATTTCCCAACATGGTACTTTAGCACATCCGGCAGCTGCGGTAGAACACATGGAGCAGACCCCAGCACGCTTATAACAGCAGATTAAAGTCATTCATCATCATGAAATACCTTTACTGTGGCTTAGTCAAGATTAATGGGGCTATTTTAGATGTCCATGTACATTTTATTGAATCTTTTTCCCCCTCCATAGTGCAATAAAGGGATGATAATGATAACGCTAGGGCAGCTATTGATTTGCATGAATTATGCAAATAAGAAGCAAAGCGAGGTGAGAGAACAAAGTGTTTGTCAATATAATTCAAATAATGAAACCTCATCGTTCAAATATGTGAGAATGAGGGAACATAGTGACGTGTTTTGAGTGACCCTGACCATGAAACTGCATGAATCAATTATTCCAAGAAAAATGATTCAAAAGTCAATAGTGCACACACACCCTGCCTCTCTCTCTCACACACACACAGATAAAAAAGCCCTCACTCTATATCAGTACGTTAAAGTTGCTTTAATTTCTTTTTTAAAACATTTATTCCAGGCTGAATATCATTACCACAGTTTTGACATGTACATCATTAATATCTTAGTTAAACCATCAGAAAATAAAAACAGCCATAGAAAACATTGGATGTCTTCCACACCTGGAGAGAACTGTATTTGAAGTCCTGCAGATTCTTTTGCATGGGCCGACCAACACCAAACACACAAGATTGACTCTTACAAGAACTCTGACTTCAGGACGGTCAAATCACAGAAAGCGTTTTGCACAGGAATCCAAATACCACGTTGCGTCAGGTGTGCAGACTACACTGGAATACTGTTTTATTAAAACATTGCAATGCAAGACAGAGAGTCATTCACCATTAATAAGAGAGGAAAAACGCTGCTCTTGCCTTTATTCTCCTACAAAACAGCTAGCTATTGTTTTATCTTGAAAGTTTTATTTTTACAAGACAGAGAAAAAAAAATATGTAGTGATATGAAGAGTGTAGTAAGACTTTTTAAAAACATTATGAAAGGCCATTAATCAGTGACTACAGTCCCACGGATCTTTTTCGTCTTTTGCAAAAACAGAGCATAGGTAGCGTTGTTACCATAACTTGAACGTTTCTCTCTTGTAAAATCACACAGGTAAGATTGTCTCGCTATTACGCGAAGTGGTCATTGATTAAAAACAGTAAAATATTAAAACGCTGTACAGGAATGGTGGTTGAAAAGCGTTTGAATGTTAGGGCTCTGCTAACGTATTTTAGTGCTATGTTCCAATTTCCCTTAGCTCGGCATTCCCCTGGATTTCAGTAACATACTACATCACCCATAATGCAAATGGCTGTCAGTGTAAAGTCACAGCTGTGAGAGGATATATGGTTACTACAATTCTACATGTGGATGTAAACAGGACGATGGAATAGAGAAGTGGGTAAGATGAACTTTATAAGAAACTGGGGTATGACATTGTGTGTCTGTGTGTGTATGTATGTGTATGTAAGTGTGTATGTGTGGGCATGCGTGTGTGTGTGTGTTAAAATTATTCAGGCTAGATAACACTAGAGGGACAGAGCCCTTGCTTGCTGCCAGTCAGACACACTGATCACCGTACTTACACACAGTAACACTGAGATACAGCAATAGCCAATCACACTGCAGTGAGGTCACACACACGGATTCACAACTAGAGTTTTATACACTGTACAGAGTCGAGAGAGGGAGAAAACCATTGGCAGTGTCCCCCACTGTGCGCACACGATTCCCTTTTCCATCGTCCAAAGTCACCTTGAAAAGCGTTTGTGCTTCTGGGAAGAGAACACACAAAAACAGAAACGTACTGGTTGTGAAAAGGCCGTGCTCTTGAAACTCTGACCGCCGGGTCTTTAAGGGGCAATCGGAGTCACCATTTGAGAAATACATGAAAGAAGAGCTGAGGACAGTACAGAAGAAGGGAGAGAAACAGGAGATTACAGTTGGTCACAGTATCACATCCCTTGTATCAGCTTGGTAGAACCCAAAAAAGAAAGAAAGAAAACTTGCTATTGTCCTTGGTTCTAAAACAGAACATCTGTATTACACATAATTACCAGGGATATGATTTTGCAGATTTGTGGACACAACTCCCATTCATTATCAATGGAAGTTTTTTCCTGTTGTGTTCCTGATCACATCCCTGAATGAATTAAAAAAAAAAAAAAATCAAAAGAAACCCTGTCCATCCCTCCTCAGTCTGAGTAGTTAACATTAGCACCCTGCAAACATGTAGCCACAAAATGATGAATCACGTCCCGTTTCTGTCCGTTCTCGCTTTTCAAGTGTCTTGCCCCGCCTGTTGTTATTTACAGTACGAGAGGAACATCCGCTTCCATATGAGTTTTTTCCCTTTTTGAGACGTCTGCAGGCAGGAGAGGACAGAATCAGGCGACCCTATATTTGTCTGAGTTATTTGGCACAGGTTGAGCCCTCCAATGTTCCCTGTCTCTCTCCGTTCCTTCACAACCACAAATGACTTGCATTCCAATGCAAGCCACCGGATATATATGCTCCTGCAACGCTCAAAATGCAATGCTTACTCCACGACAGGACTCCTGGCTCATATTAAAAACACATGAATCGACGTGTGCACGTAAACAGGATAGACGTGAACACACTTAAGAGCTCACAATTCAAGTTATAAGTCTTATGTTAAATGACACTGTTAAGTTAAAGAGAATGTAGACGTGTTGGTACAGTTTCTGTCTGTCGCTGACAGAGAGTGGCTGTTATATAAACATGGCTTTCTGATTCACTGGCTTACTATTTATACAGAGTGTGTGTTTAGACTGCCTGGTTATCTGTGTAGTGTGTGTGTGTGTGTGTGTGTGTGTGTGTGTGTGTGTTTGTGCACTTATATGAGATGCAGCAACAATTTTCATGATCAACACTAAGCACACCACCATGTTACCAGTAATGATTCAACAGTCTACTTTTCATGAAATCATAATGAAGCACACATGTTCATTATTATTTACAGGTCTGTACAGTGTGTGTGTGTGTGTGTGTTTGTGTGTGTGCTTGTGTGTATGCTTGTGTGTGTGTTTGTGTGTGTGTGCTTTGAATTTAATTTGCTGTGTTGGGAGGCTTTTGTGGAGTGTCCACTGGAGGGCAGTGTGCAGATTCCAGAGGAGGAGGCGTACCAGCAGGGGAGGAATCCTGTGGGAAACTGTGGAGATGGAGCCAAGGCGCTTTAGTTACCGTGTAGTGTGAGAACCGGAGCTTGGATCTTTACGAATGTGATATTGAGGAGAATAAGTTGACCAGTGACCTTAAAAGTACAGTCTTATGCTGAGGTGCTTGGTTGGCGATGAATCCTGGTTTTCTGTGTGAAGCGCTTGTGGTGAATTCAGGTGATTTTTAATGGTTTTAAACTGGCGGACCTCGACAGACGGGGGTCCCGATGGTTTCTTAAGTGCTGGGTTGTTGTTCTTGTTGGCTGTGAGAACTGGATTCAGGCAGTACTGGGTGGACTGGAGTGGCCCTGGTCTCTAATGGACTGACGACTGTGGTCGGGCAGTAGGGTGAGGCCGGCTAGCTGGGTCCAGCTGGTCGTTGGGAACAGAGCGTCGATTCTGGTCTGGTCGGCTGGTGGCCAAGTACTTGGCTCTCATACTGGAGGTGTACTGAAGAGATGGAGGTGAAGGCGGGGAGGAGAGTAGAGAGTGAGAGACAAAAAAAAGAGAGAGGGGAAGGTGTAGCAAGAGTGGAGAGAGAGAAAGAGAGAGAGAAGCAGCACAAGAAAGTAATACAGTGGGGAGAGAGACAAATGGAGATACAGAGTTTGGAAAGGAGACAACGAGAGGAACATATTGAAACAAGGGCAAGAAACAATGTGTGAGAGAGAGAGGGGAAAAGAGAAACAGGACAAAATAGAGACAAGAAAGAAAGAGAAAACATAAAAGGCATTATGATAAACTCTTATTAATTCTTTAGAAGGGAATGAAATGGGTAGAAACTGTTAAATATCTGTGAATAAAATGAATGTATGGGAACAGATGGATGGATAGATAGATAGATAGATAGATAGATAGATAGACAGACAGACAGACAGACACTATGACAACATGTGAAGCCAACACAAACACACAGGTACATCAGAAATACTTTCACCAGTCATTTGGACAGCCGGGGGTTGATTAAAACAGTCGCTATATGACAGCTGATTAGGTTCTTGATGGTGTTATTGTAAATTAGGAAATGTGGTCCGTTTGTCAGTGGTTTTAGTTAGTGCTCTAGTTCTGATGTAGTAGGTTAGCCTGGTATGAGTTAGTGGTCTCTTGTGAGGAGCTAGCACGTTACTGATGGAGGCCTCTGGGTTCCACATCGCTGCAGACTCTGAAGACTGGCAATCACTCTGGCAGAAGACGGCAGTCCGGTTGGATAGCCTACTTAAGAATGATGAATTGTGGCCATTTTGGTGGCTGCTACAGCTACAAGATAGGAGGTGGGAAGAATGTGCTCCTGTTGACTGTTCAATGGTGAAGGGTGAAGGGGCACATATACAGGGGACACATGCATCTTTGAGCAGAAAATGCACACATAGACACACTATGGGCACAGGGGGAGGGGGGAAGAGGAACTATAGAGGTTTGGGCTGGAGTTTCCGGCAGGGTGCGATTGTCAAAAACTGGAGCTGGAATACAGGGTACCGCCAGGTAACATGGAGCAAGGAAAACATCAAGAAAGTAGCGCAGAGGGATTGATGCTAAATTTGTTGGCTATATTTCATATGTCAGTCCACAATACTGTAGCCCCCCAAAAATGCAGCTGATATTGCATGGAACAACATCCACAGCTACAGGTTCAACTGAGGCCTGAGTCCCAGAACAGTCGCGCCTAACCAAAGCCAGAAAAGTCAATCTGATTGTGACATGAACCACTCTCTGCCATACAGTTAAAATACTGCTGGACAGATGCACTTCAATCACCCTCTAGTCTGGCAGAACTATATCTTTTGTTTTTTGACTTGAAGGAAACCCTTGTTGCTGATGAAGTTGATTCAGAGATTCAAAGCAACTGAGGCTCTTTCACATCTGGTGAACAGCATAAATCCAGTATAATTGGGAATGCAGCTTCTCCTCACATTGCACTGACATGGGCACGGTGAAACCTACCAGTTTTACATCAGAAGTAGAAGGCAACCAAGTAGGGAGAACATTTGTCAGACTGACCCAACAATTGAACTGTATCAAACTGTGAGAAAGTCAAACTTCTCTTTTAATGGAAATGGAAATCTTGCAACAGGCTTCTTTTAGACATTCCCGTTATCCCAGGCTGCCAAAATGACCTTCATAAAGTCGTTCCATGATCCCTTCTGGTATGAGCAGAGAGGACACTTGCAGTGATGTAGGGACAGGGGACTAGCTTCCAATATCCACACTAGCATGGTATTTCCATTGCTAATAGAATAGGAAATTTATTGTCACCATGTTTCTTTTGTGACAAAAGGAAAACAAAATGCCATCTCTGTAAATGCACTTGAGTTTTGTGGTTTTGAATGATTTCCAGGTACAGTGTGGGTATTGGAATATAGCCGAGGGAGAGTGTGTTCTAAAAAGTGTGCACTTACAGAGGGTGGAGGGGACTCCCTGCCAATCAGGGGGGTGTTCTCACACCGAGGGTTCTGAAAGTTTGCGTTCTGGCTCCTGCGTTATAGAATAAGAGGTTACTGCATGTGGTCACCGTGTGACCAGTGCCCAGAGCACGGCCAGAATAAAGTTGATCTGTGGTCTGCCAGAGATCACAGCGCATTACCACTTAAACTAACAAATGGTCTCACTTTGGCAACATTTAGATTTTGGCAAGCATTCTGGCCTTCAGGTTTTTACAATGTGCACAAATCAGGGACCTGACCTTCGTGTTATATGGCCACAGTCCAACAGAATTAAAATAGCCTTTCTTACATATGTACAACAGAAAAATTCTGTCTCACCAAGGGACCCTGATTGTATTTTCCAAACTCTATCTAATTAAATAAGTAAAAAGAAGACTTTGACACATAAAACACAACTTTAGTTTTTCCACATGTCCTTAGCCAACACATTTTAAAAGGAAACTGAACAAAGACCTTGTTCAGTAGTGAGCTGTGGTATCTTAGCCACAAAAAGTACAACTAAGCATACATGTAACAGTGGCACTTAGATAACTCTTAGTCTGATACATGGTGAATGCCTGAAAAAAAAACTTGAGGAATGTGTGGTTCATGTTATTAAAAGAATGGCTGACCCAAAAATCAAAACACAAAAATGCCATCATCTCTTAACCCCCCCTGCCAGCTGAAACACAGGTGAAATGTCTTTGCCAATGCAACACAGGGATTTAGCTTGTGCTACTCTATCACAACCTTGAAGTCAGTGAAGTCAACAAATTAAGTTAATGTCTCCTGCTTTTTAGAGTTCCAAATAGGGAAAAACTTGAAAACAAAATTACTTCATAGCGTTTAGTCTAGTCTTCTGAACCTAACTGATCGCATCCTGAGTGGAAAAGATCTATACTTACATCGTTATTTAGCACAAATCTCAACTATAGCCTTTGATAGCACAACAGTTCACGTCAACATGCACTCTAGCTTAGTAGACCCACAATCCGCTGTGTAACTTGCTCGCACTCTTTCCTAATGTGCAAACTAGTGACAAACCTGTCACTATTTGCCTTTTTTGGAACTCTAAAAAGCAAAGACAGCTGAGTCATACGGACAAAGACAGTTCACCTGCATTTCATCTGGTACAGGGGTAAATATGATGACATAATTTTCATTTTTGAGTGAACGGTTCCTTTAATATCAAGAAGCATGTGCACTTAACTCGAGACTCATGCTAAAAAGTGCTTGGCAAACTTATAATGCTACAATATCTGAAAACACATATTTTTCAGGTCTCGCAAAGACTGTAAAAGGTTTCATGCAGCACGACTTCCAGGGGACAAGCCTGAGTACTGTCTGTTTGCTTGTATCTGACCTTTTAGTTACAGTGATGTGCAGAGCAGTAGGCAGAATACTGTGCTAGCTTAGCTCACAGCTAACAATGCAGCAGGCAGTGGCGGCCTAAAGATGTGAAGTCCTGTATGCATACTGCAAACTCAGGTGTGTGGATATTGTTTTGTGTGTTTTGTATCATATTCAGAGCAGGCAAATTTTGTCCTCTAGCAAACTGCCATGGCAAGCACGGTGATTTTTGGTGTATACTATTGTGAGTGCACACTCAAATGTTGTTGTAGTGGGGTTTTTACTAACATTGTGGACTGAAACAGGCAAGCTGGCTGACACAGCAGCAGGCGGCTATTTTTCTATCTAAATCGAAGGGAAAGCTAGTGAAGGGTACTAACTAACTCAAATAAGTGACAAATATTGCTGAGAGTGTGTCACAAAGGACATGCGAGCCATACACAGCAGACATCTAGCTATTCTAACCTAGTATCATATGGCAGGCAGTGCATATCAGCAAAGTGCTGATATTTTGGGTCATAGAGGGCAAGCATTAGCTACCTACGGCAGGCAGTGTATTGATCCTGCTAGCAGCTAGCTAGCGGTGGGTGCTAACTCACATGTATTCAGTGACGGGGGCATTGCTGACAGTGTGCGCTGTAGCGGGCAGGCTAGCTTCGCTACCGTAGCTGGAGCCACAGCTGTAGAGACTGGGCATGTGAACGCGGTACAGGTTATCGTGCACGCCACCCCGTGAGGCACCCGACTCCTCCTCTCCGTCTTCCTCATCCGTCCTTCAATTGGTCAGGGCCAGGGGAAGGGCAGGGCACGGAAGGGCGTGGTGGACAGGAGGGGGTGGGGTAGAGGGGAGGGAGATCCGAGAGAGACAACAGAGTGTAAACAAATGGTTGAAGAGGAGGTTAGGAGAGGGGAAGGTACACTTGTACTTTTTGGATTCCCGTTACGTAAAAGACTGTGCCGTCTTGCCTCCATCGACAAAGCAGCTGAACAGGAAAGAAAAAACCTGGGTAGCATTCATCTACAAAACACAACTCAAGCCCATCAAAAGTATAGGAAGGCCTCTGGGATTGCTGCAAAATCACTGCTCGTCAACAAAGTGGAGACATAAAGCAGTATGACTTTTGTTGCTATGTGCGGCTGCAAATTTTCACTTTGAGGAGAAAAGACTCTTCTCTATCACTATTCCCCCTTGATAGGTAGAAACATGCAGTCATTTGTCTCCATGCAGTCATCTTCCAGTGACAGAGGTTTTGCTCTCAGTAATCAGTTCCCTCTTGAAACAGCAATCAAATCTCAAAAATCCTTTTACTTTGATCTGTTTCATGCATCTTTGAGTGCTCCATGAAAACTAAAGCAAAAATGTCAGGAAAAAAAGGAGATAAAATGGCTGGGTTGGGTAAACCATTTTTAGACATAAAATGGTCAAAAATGTAAAACGGCCAGCAACGTAAAAGAATGAGGCATCGGGTAAGATATGTGCTGATTTGGAAGTTGGATCTCTGGCAACAGAAATGTACAGGTTTGTATTATATGAATGAAAAATTAGGCAAGAATGCAGAGCCTGATGGAGAAAAATGTTTTTAGGTTATTATTTGGCTGCCTATATTAAATGCATTACTTAATAACAAAGTCACATCAGATCTGCAGTGATTTCAAGGAAGTTAAGTGAAAAGGGGCTATACTGAGAATATTTCACAGGGGCCTCAGGAAGACAGAACAGGCAGAAGAGAAGTCTCTATCCCTTCTGGCCACCAGATGGTGCTGTTTTGCCAAACCAACTAGAATGGAGATGAGCATGAAGTTGTTCCTATATGTAGTCTTTTGAACAGATTCAGATGCCCACAGCACATTTGGCCTGGTAAGCAATCCACCCCAAGACCAGTTATCCCTGTTACTTAATGCCTACTGGTAACTCGCACCCACCAACAGGCATAAGGCAACACTATTTGTTTCATAACTCAAATCCATTAACCAGTGCAACGGCCGTTATTATGTTTCTGCTCTCAAGAGCCGACAATTCTGTTAACTGTTTTTACCAAAAGAAAAAATGTTTACAACTAGTTTGTCACTGCACAACTAAGCAAGGGGCCAATCATCTGTTATCAATGCACAACTGACCATATAGGGCCAATAATTTTCATCTGTGTCCACCATCAATCGCTTAAGCCCAAAGTATTTCCAAATCAGGACAGGGAGGGAGGGAGGGAAGGAACAGAAGGAGGGAGTGGGGTACAGAAAAACATGGTGATACACAATCTAACACAACACTGGTGCTCCAGGTCCATTGCAGAGAAAAGGAAAAATTGAAATGTTGGTACAAATATAGAGACAAACAATCAACCAGACTGGTAGAGCTAATGGCAAACAATAAAATAACACAATGTGCTATGGAGACAAGCTGGGTGGATGGATAGACAGGCAAGAAGACATAAGGAAGGATTCAACAGCTTGAGAGGCAAAGACACTTAAAACAATGACATGCATGGGCACTGAGTGTTGTTTTTTTTTTTTTCTTTTATCTTCCTTTCCCATCTGTTCAGCTAACCAGTCCACCGGCTGGAGTCAGTTAGAGAGTGAAGGGGTTAGAGCTAGTAACAGGTTAGCTGTTAAGAGTGTAGATTCACGAAAGAGATGGAAACAGAAATGTGAGGGCGCATGGCTTGTGTATGTGTGCGTTACCTCTTGCCAGGCCAAGTGTGTGGCACGCTGCACACAATGGAGGAGAACATGAGAGCCGTGACGAAGGAGAAGAGTACCAGATAAATGAGGCCCTCGACCCCATCATAACACAGCCCAGTCAACGCCTGGACGTAATCCTGCATGGAGAGGAGAGGAGAGGAGAGGAAAGGAGAGGAGAGGAGGGGAGAGGAGAAGTCAGCTGTTAAGGCAGTCTGGAGTTTTCAGAACTTTCTTACTCATCATTCTACCACTGACAACACGCACACACACATGCACACACAGTGACTCACCATATGTAGGCTGCGACAGTCGACCAGAGCAGTGAGCTGGTGAAGACCAACCTCAGTGGAATTCAACACAGACTGGATTTGCTCAAGGCTCCCCTGCACACACACAACACAGTTTACACACATATACACAAATACAGAGAGGTACGCCCACTCCTGCATTCATACCTACTAGACACACTGCAAAGAATACATCTTAACAAGTCTCACATTCAGTGTTAAAATCTCATTTTTTTTTCTTAAAAAAGTGAAAAACAGCTACTGGGATGATAATCCCACATGTTTACAACACTAATCCACTTATTTTCAGAATTTTCTTGAATGAAGCATTGTTTTCTTGATACTAGTGTGCTGATGTGCCTTAGACCCTGTTTTCACCAGGTATTAACATCCGCCCTGTGTGATCCAATCACAAGTTGACACCTCTAAGCACAGGTGTCAACAGCACCGATGTGTCCTCAATGCGTCTTGAGCTGAGCTGATCACTCAGGACGCATTCAGATGTGGCCTGGGACACATTTTTCCACATCGTATTTGAAGTGTAAACACATGTGTCCCAGGACGGACTGAAGGACTGCCTACTCACCAGACAACCTCTGTCTTAAATTCTGGTCCACCCTATACCCCCGACAGCGGCCAGACTGTAGCTTTTCCAATAGAAAAAACTCTCCTGCCTGACTCTGCCCAGCGCAGCTGGACTGATGGGCCAAATGCAAACTGAAGAGCAGGTCAGCTGTAAAGCAGCTAGTTAATGAATAAAAACACAAACTGGCTCACCTGATGGGAACTACAGGTGAGCCAGGAGGAGCTCAGCTCCCTTAATAATGGGAAATGAGCTCCCATAAAAACATGATTTGAGAAATTCTGGGGTGTCTCTAAAACATGTATTGACAATATTCAGGATTCTTCTCCCTCCCTTTCTTATATTTTGTACGCTGGTTGATATATCCACCTAAGTGGAGAACCTGACCCTCTCAAGCCCGCTAATCTGAGCCTAAACTGGCATTATTGGCTCCAGTTTGTAATATCTTTCAGATGTGAAACATGTCTTGCGTGATTGATGGTGTATTAAAATTAGGCTGGAGGGAGCAAGAATGTCTCCTTTTGTTAAAGGCCTTGTGCTTGTTAAATTCCATTTTATTTTTTTGTGTGGAAAGTAAGAATTCCATTGGACGATGTAACCGTCTGTTTTACAGTGCACATGATCTCTCTCTCTCTCTCTCTCTCTCTCTCTCTCTCTCTGAAAAAAAAAAAAAACATGTTTATTTGCATACTGAGTGGGAATGTGAGATCCAATCACAAGTGGGCAGGCAAGATGTGTGTGGCGATGCATTCAAATGTCAGGTGTGAACAGACAGACTAAGAGCTGTCCACTTGTGATCACATTACGTGTGACGGATGTTGATACCAGGTGGGAACAACCTCTCATCCCGTCCTTTTTCAACATATTTATACATGCTTCCAGGAAAATTCCTGAAACAATTCCACTGGAACAAAGTCAGATTATCTCATCTCACTGACAGATTTTTTCACTTGTTTTAAGGAAAAACAATTAACACTGCATATGAAACTAAATATTAAGATGACTTTTTTGCAGTGTAAACACGTGTTCAGGCACTTCTGAAGCTGCCACATTCATTACACTTTCACAAATGCAAATGCTCTCATCCCTGTAACCAAATAGATACACATCTTTGCACACACACACACACACACACACACACACACACAAACACACCTTGGTGTTGGGAAAATCACGTGTTGCTGATCTCAGTAGCTCTGCCACATCATCCTGCATCTCCACCAAAGCTTTGTGGCTCCCTGACAGCCTCTGTGAAAACATACAGACATACACACAGACACACAGAAACCAAGGCACACACACATTATTCACAGGCTTAACAGGTTAAATCATGCATATCATCTAAAATGAGGGAACCATGAGGAAATACATCCGTGGAAGGCACTGAAGTAAAGAAACAAATAGTTACAAATAGTACAAATAACAACAACAAGGCAAAGGCAAAAGTACCTGCTGGAAGGGGTTGATTCGGCCAGTGTTGCAGCTCAGGTAATACTGCAAGATATCTGGGAGTATACCAACACATTAATGTCAGCAGCAAAATACTACATGTATATGAAATACAATTTTAAAAAGCAAATTGGACAGAGCGAGCCAGAAATACTGTATACATGCAGACTTTCTAGGCTGAATGTCTCTGTGGCTTATTTGCACCATTACTTATGCATGTGTTTGTATGTGTGTGTGTGTGTGTGTGTGTGTTACAGAGGCAACATCTGGGCTCTACAGCAGACTGACAGAGCGGAAAGAACTGATAAACAACAGAATGAAAGATAGAAGTCATTAGATGAGCTCAAAGAGGGAACAGAGGGAGAGAGGAAGAAAGGGAGCAATTGAGAGGTAAGGGGAGGATATAAAAGGATAAAGAGAGAGAACAAACCAGATAATGATCTCAAGTGAAAAAGCAAATATGTGCTCTGAATCCTTATTCTGCATCTGGGACAGGCACAGACGCGTAGAGGAAGGGAGAGGAGCGAGGAGGGAGTGGAGGGTTGCTGATGCATACAGTCAGCAGAGAGGCAGTAAGAGCTTTTAGATACAAGATTGTCAATCAAACACAACTCCCTTGAATGTAGCACACACACACATATATCTAAAAATAGAGAGGCAGTTTGTCAGGGTCGTGGTGTGGTATCAGGTGTGGCATCTGCTGTTCCTCCACTTCTACAACTGATTCATCCCTTCTAGGACCTTTTATTTTATTTTATTTTATTTATTTATTTATTTATTCTGAAGAAAGCAGTCAGTTGATTGGTTCCAAGTTGTGTTGCCTGCGTACCTTGGTTGATGACGGCGTTTTCCTTGGTTACCCTGGTGATGTAGGTATCTGGTGAAATGCAGAAATCGCTGGCTGTCTGTAAGAGGGCAGCCGCACAGTATACAGTATCAGACTACAGTAACATCCGCCCTGATTTGAACACACTCACTCGAGCAGTGAGAAAAGATTACATCACTGTGGAGAAAAGAGAGAGCTCGGCGATGTTGCCATGGTTACACTTACCGCAGCGACAGCCAGTTCCAGGCCCAGAGACCCCCAGCTGATTACCAGAGTCAAAACCCCAAGCAGGCACACTCTGAGAGAGAGGAGAATCATCAGTGTGTTGATACCAGTGTGACACATGCTACACACTTTTAACATGCATGCAGGCTGAGAGTGAGGATGCCAGGACCTACCCAATCAGAGTGCCTCTAGAGTTGCGTATCAGGCCAAAGAGCACCAGAAGACAAATGAGCACGTCAAACAGCAGCAGAGCCAGGTACCCCAGCCACCTGTAAATATAAAACACAGCGCATACATAGGAGTAAACCTGAATATCCTTGTTCACTGCTGGAAATCCTTGAAAGAGGTCAATCTCTGGTTGGATCAAGAAATAATTAAGGAGTTTAAGGGGGATGTTGTACTGAAACCAAACTACCTTAGCTCGGCAGTCCATGGCTCACTGAACTGGCCATGAAGTTGTTTGCCAAATTACAGTGAACACGTTCATAATGTAAAACATTCAACACCGCTTTTGATTCATGATGTTACGTAAACAACTGACTTTCCATGAGCTGTATACAACTCCATTCTGTTGCTATATTGCACAACGTTTACAAAACACTGGCAAGAGCGCCATTCACCTTTTTGTGTTGCATTGTTGGTCTAGGATTTCTTGATATATTCTTGGTGTTTCAATTAAAAGGAAAGATCTTGAATTCAAGCCCAACCATGTTAATAGTCTTTAGAAACAACTGGTCTGTTGCAGAAATAGACAGCACTGACACAACAGACTCAGCCACGCTGTATTGACATGAATACGATGACTGACCTGTACCAATCAAAGGCCTCCGTCTGGCGGGCCAAGTCCTCCAGGGAGATGTCACTATTGGACCAGAAGGGAATGTCCACCATCAGCCTCACCAGCTCGTCCAGCTGGCCCTGCAGCTTTTGGACAATGGACACATAGTCTGTCTGTTCCTGGTAGACAGTCTCCAACTGGACCAGGCCCTCCTCCACCGTCTGGTTTAAGGCGAGGGCACTGTCTGACACCTGTCCAGCAAAGACAACCCAGGCTCATTCACATAGACAATCCAAAAAAAAAAAAAAAAAAATGAAGGGAACACGCATATGCACACGCTTATGTAACTCACCAGTTTCTCCACCCCTGACACGGTGCGGTTGGCGTGGCGGAGGGAGTAGGCTAGCCGATTGGCTCCATCGCTTGACTCCCCATTACCATAGAATCCTACAGCGATGCCAGCGCTGTGAGGCAGGAAAGCAGAACGCGTAAACACACAATAATGCACTCATCGAATGGCATTAGACGGATAAATATGGGTGAATGAGCTGAATTACTTCATTTTTTTCTCTTTTGCAAATATGCATATACAAACAAATACAAAATTAAAGACACAAATTCAACCCTGATGGCTGACTTATTGAGTGCAGTTCCTCAGCTAACCAGCAAGAGGCAGTGCTGAGCTCTCCATCCTTTGTTATGGTGTCACCCTTGGGCCTCAAGTGAACACAGTGCTATCAGGAGTGATTCACTCACACACACATATGCATGCACACACGCGCGCACACACACACACACACACACACACACACACACACACACACTGTCCAAACAATAATTGGGTCACCAGACCGCATATAATTTGATCTTTCTACAGCTCTGCACCCACATAGACACATGCCCACGATATTGAAGGTTCCTGGCCTCACACCCTTTCCTCCTAACTCCTGAAAACATACTCACACCACCAACTAACACCCCCCCCCCCCCCCCCCCCCCACACACACACACACACAAATACGTCCACCACACTGTCCTTTTACTCTCTCATATCTAACCTCTTTTCCCTTCAAGCCCCTCCTCCTTGTGTCCCTATTTTCTCACTCTCACCATGCAGCACCCTCCCCCATTATGTGTGTATGTGTGTGTGTTGGTGTGTGTATGAGTGTAGCCTTTGTATTGATGATGTTTCCGTCTACAAACTACCAGCGCAGACACATTTGCACAAGGAAATTTATAGGCATTGTTATGGCAATTCATTCTAGCCCATTAAAGCTTGAGTAGCCCCCTGTTACAGTGCCAGCTCACACTTACACACACGCAGCATTGGCTCACACACATACACGTGCTTCTATGTGTGTGTGTGTGTGTGTGTGTCTAATCAGAGTTTTATGATGGGTTCTGTGTGAGCAAGTGACAAACCAGGAACGATGGAGGAAGAGAGGAACAGACGCAGTAAAAGATGAATACAGACATTAATGCACTGCTGTTTTATGTCGGTTCTTTTCCTTCATCCCGCCATGTCCCCCCCACCACACACACACACACACACACACACAGCTCCATGCCATCATTTCCCCAACCATTTATTCTCCCCATTATCCACCTCTACCCTTTTTCTTATCTTTTTAACCGTTTCTTCTTTCTGTACCATCCTTCATATCTCCTTGCATCTCTCTCTCCTCTTCCATTTCTTCCTCCTCTTCACCGTCCTCTAACCATGTGTTTTATCTCGCTGGTTTAATACCTGCTTCGCCTACCAGGGGATTTCATGACTTTATCCACCAACAGCTTAAGATATGAGAGAGAAAACTGGGGCTGCAGCAGGAAAGAACGAGTTCACAAGTCACATGATCGAGAGCAAACATTGGCCAACTACAATTCTACAATGCCTCATCGTCCCAGCCTTAAAGACAGGGCAACCTGTCCCAAGTGATGGTAACTCAGAGTGATGAACCTCAGCTCTGGCCAGGCCAGTCTCTGCTTCAATCCATTTTCTGCTGAAATGGACTGACATCATAAAGCTAAAAATGGTGCACTGTAGCGAAAAGCTCGACAACTAGACTCCGCTCCTCTCAAACAGACTTCAACCGGCTACAAACCAGCTGATATAGTAGGTCAGAATTGGGTTCATGTTGAGTTCATGTAGAACATTCAATCAAATATACATTGTAAATATACATGGCAAAAAAATCTTAAAATCTTAAAATCTTGTTTTTCTTCAAGTGAAACAATTCTGCCAGTGGGTTGAGATAATCCCACTTTGCTTCCATCTCTAATCAACCTGCTCCTAGAATGGTCTTGTCTCATTTTGTGTCATACTAGTGGTCTGATCTGTTACAACAAATGAATACTTGTTCTCAGAAAAAAAAACAAGAAGTGAAACTGCATTGGAAACAAGTGGGATTATCTCATCTCATTGACAGATTTTTTTTTTCACTTGTTTTGAGAAACAACAACGCTGAATATGAGATTAATTGACTTGTTAGATGGATAATTTGCAGTGTATTCAAGTGTTACAGCTAAATGCCACATCATTTGATGCTAAGAGAAGTATTAGTGCACCCTGAATACACACTGCCATCCGATCTGTACAGTCAAGCACCATTAATGCCACTGTTGACTACTGACTACACTAAGAAAGCATTATCAGCAAGGTATGATGTCAGAGAACTAACATCTTCAGGATAACAGCACATCCAGCCTGACACCTGCATGTGCAGACACACAGACAGAGGGTCCATTTGTGGTTGGTCTTACTCCAAAAATAAAATGGAATCTAATATCCAAGTATGGACAAAGACACACACACATGCATGGATCCATATCAAATATTCAACATGAAATATTACAGTTAATCATGAAATATTTAGACCTGCAAAACACCCCTCAGAACTGAGTCACGCAAACACATGCACACACACACACACACACGCACACATACACAGACACACACAGACATGGCTCCTGACTGTATAATTCATTTCCCGTCTCTGCATCAAATCTGCTTCAGTCTCCATGGCAACCTTTCTAGGCCAGGGAGAACGGAGGCCGAATAGAGAGAAATAATAAATAACATGGGGGAGTAAAGGAGAAGAAGAAAAGGGGAAGAAAGGGAGGAAGAGTAGGGGGGGGGGGAGGGGAAAGTGGTGAGACAGGAGGGGGGGTGTAGTTTCAGTTTTTCTGTCTGGGTGTGTGTTTGTGCGTGCGTTTGTGTGTCAAGAGCAGGCAATCCAAACAGCCCGATACCCATGGTGAAAATGCCCTCTGTCCTGCTGTTAGGTCACCTGGGTGAAAGACCTCAGAGTGTACACACAGCCTTCAGACTCAGATAAGCACAGCTAACGGTGTATGAGCGCCGCAAGCTCAGTAGCACCCCAGGGGATTTCATGCTTAAACAAGATTGAGTGAACTTGATTGGAGCAATGTAGGCAGTTTTGCAGTTAAAATGTACATATCATCGCTGCCGGGTGGAAACTTTGAATCTCCAAAACATCCACCTGACAACCTGTGAACTGTAATCCCATAGGGGACCATGCGATCTTTCAGCTGACGTGAAAACATGATTATCTCACATGGTGGACACACCGACAGGGTTTTAC
Source organism: Myripristis murdjan (assembly GCF_902150065.1). NCBI lineage: Eukaryota > Metazoa > Chordata > Actinopteri > Holocentriformes > Holocentridae > Myripristis > Myripristis murdjan. The sequence goes on from NC_043980.1 coordinate 26,123,592, forward strand.
AATACCATGTGTGCATACAATTTCAACATGGGTTGCTCCACTGGAATTCAAACCCATATGTTCGGCAGTGTTAATGCAAGGGCTGGTTGATATGGACAAAATCAAATATCACAACAGATAGATTACATACCTTGATATCAATATTATGACAATAGGGATGACTGTTGGTGCATTCATAAGATATTCTTCTGATAATCAGTTATTAGAAATGTGGATGTGATGACCGAACAGGTACAGGCAAATAATTGAACAGCTAGAACAAACTATAGGTTCAGAAAATTGTTTCTCTTTACAGTAATGCATACACTTAGACCATATCAAAATAATTCCACACAATATTTAGTCTCATTCATATCAGGATATCGATATAATATAATTTAGTGCCATAGTCTTTACTGAGCCATGCAGGAACAGGCTGCACTATAGAGGACCAGCAAAACAGTACTAGCTAACACCCCACTATCAACCCCTACGACAGAGAGAAGTTCAAACCTCCATAGTTCTTTTTCTTGGGGAAAATGGGTCAGTAGTTTTAATCATCATCCCCTCAAGCAAGCTGACTCAAACACATTCTTACACATAACAACCACAGGCTGGCAGAGCAACTGCCAGGGGAAGCAGGCTTCTACACATTCACACATACACTGCATTATGTGCCGTTACTCCTGTGGGGGTGACGTCTCACCTGCAGACCAGCGTGGCGATGATGACACACCAGGCCGTGCAACAGCAGTCGGCACTGGGCTGCTGCGAGTGCGTATGGGAGTGTGAGGATTCTTCATTCTTGCGTCGTCGGCAGCAGAGCCAGAATGAGTAGAAGAGGAGGAAGAGGAGGTCCAGACCCAGACATATCAAGGCCACGGCACCAAGCAGCAGCACAGACTGGTGACAGAGAAAGCGGGAGAATTACTTGTAGAGTCTTGACTGATATATTGGCTGGGTGACACTGGCTCATCACACATAAATGTATATTGGCGTATATGTTGGCCAATATGCTAAAACAGTAAATGATGCAGTAAAAAAACACATGAGATTATTTAAAAACATCATCATTTCATTGACTCCAATGTGGTGTGTATTGTTTCAAGTTAAAAAGATTATTTTTCAACTGCAAAATATAAAACCTCTGATGCATATCTTTATTACAACTATTCAATTGCCAAATTTAATGATTCCTAGCAAATGATTCCTGTTTTAAGTGCAAAATATTGGCCAATATGCATTTTATCACATGTTCTTTACTTCCAAGTGTCTATATCTAGTATCAGTCAGGCTCCATAGAAATTGAATGAACTGAATTCAATTTCCATGTCTGGCTCTAATTATTTGTGACATGCATTTTATGATTATGTGAAACAGTTTGCATGAAAAATGTATTCCATCCATCGTTGTCAGGGCTTGAACTGTTCACTGTTGCTATGCAACTTGGTGGAGAGTTACCCTGGCTAACCTTTTATAGAGCAGCATTCAGTGGACAATTCAGGAAGTGGGAAATACAGGAAACAAATCAGCTGATATGGCGGGAATAGATAATTTAGGTTTTCCTGTGTGGCCACACACATGCCAATCACACACGACCCACAAATTCTGCGCCTCTCTCTTCAGCTACCGGTATGAGTAGCTGTTAAAAAGGCGTCGGATGAATACCGTGAACACATTTGCGCTACATCAAAGGCACACGCACTTCCATGTAGCAAGCGGAAGTGAAGCTGTTGGGAAGCTGTGTGTCCTAGAGACCTACCACACAGATCACACACCCTCCAAATGCTTTGAAGTGCAAACGGGTAGGGTGGGGGCAGACAGAAAAGGGACAGAAGGAAGGAGTGTAAAATTTGTGACACAAAAAGAAGACAGGCTCAAGAGAGAGGAGACGACGACGAAGAAGAAGAAGAAAAAGAAAAAGAAGATGAAGAGGAAGGGGGAGGGAGAAGGCAATATGAAAGATGTCTGCACTGCACACGCTAAGAAAAAGAGAAACTGATAGAGGCAAAGATGAGAGCTGTTACTGCAATTTGCCCAGGACTCAGGAAATCTCTCCTTTAAATACACACACACACACACACACACACACACACACACACACAAACCAACACACACACACACACACACACACATCAACAAAGTAGTGCAGATAGCTGCTCTGTCCCCACTGGGAGGTCTGGAAAAGGCATTGCGCTACAAGATCATGCAGAGACAATGGCACATTTCTGGAAAACCAAAATCTCTGGCTGCTAAACCACTTGGACAAACTGGGACTGCTGAAGCGCTGTGTAAGCAATTCTGCCACATTTCTGCTCTGTCAGAAATAGCTATCAACACAACAGCATTGTAATTCTGGGTTCTCCTGCGCAGGCGATAACAACAAGATCTGATTCTCCCTGACTCTTCCCAGATCTATAATTGGCTAACCCTCTTATCTGCATCTCCCTGAACTCCAGCCAACACTTTCCTGACCTTGAGGCAATGCATACATCTATATATGTGTTTACTATATGTGGGGCTGCAACTAACCCTTATTTTTGTTGTTGATTAATCTAATCAATAATTAATCTAGCGTGAAAAAATATGTATTTGCTCAAAAGAAACTGACACATCCCACGGTGATGTCTTCAAATTGCTTTCTTAGACAGACAAGCAGCCAAAAAACCCTAAAATAGTAATTTTATAACAATACAAATGTAAAGAAGTAATCAAATCTTAGCATCTTAGTGATCCCACTGACCTACAGCAAATGTTTGTGATTTTTACTTAATATGTGCACATGATAAATAAAGTCTCTCATAAATGACTAAAATAATTTGTCAGTTAATTTATGCAACTTATGGCTCTGTGTCCCTCTGGCCTGGTTTAACAGTTTTTCCTGGGAAAAAGCCTCAGGTTTCAGAAACATCACACATTATCCATACTAGCACCAGCTGACATATTGTCACTCACTTATGACAATGTAAGCACAATGGTACACTACATGGACCAAGTATTTGGACACACCTCTTAATCACTGAATTCAGGTGCTTCATTCAGTCCCATTGCCACAGGTGTATAAAATCAAGCACCTAGCCATGCAGTCTGCCTTTACAAACATTTGTGAAAGAATAGCTCATTCTAAAGAGCTCACTGAATTCCAGTGTGGTGCTGTAATAGTAATGGAATAGGATGTCAGTTTGTGAAATTTCTTCCCTTCTTGATATTCCACCATCAACTGTAAGTGGTATTATTGCAAAGTCGAAGTGTTTAGGAACCACAGTAACTCAGCCACCAGGTGGCAGACAACATAAAGTTACAGAGCGAGGTCGCTGAGTGCTGAAGAGCATAGCGCGTAAAAGTGGCCAACGCTCTGCTGCTCTGCTGACTCAATAAGTGCAGAGCTCCAAACCTCCTCTGGCATCAACATCAGCACAATGTACCCTGGGAGCTTCATGGCATGGGTTTCCACAGCCAAGCAGCCGCATACAGCTTTACATCACCCAGCACAATGCCAAGTGTCAGATGGAGCAGTGTAAAGAATGCCGCCACTGGACTGGAGCAGTGGAAACCTGTTCTGTGGAGTGACCAATCATGCTTATCTATCTGGCACCCTGATGGACAAGTCTGGGTTTGGTGAATGCCAGGAGAACGTTCCCTGCCTGACTGCATTGTACCAACTATAAAGTTTGGTGGAGGAGGGATAATGCTATGTCTGTTTTTCTGGGTTTTGCCTCGGCCCCTTAGTTCTAGTGAAGGAAAATCTTAATGCCTCAGCTTACTAAGACTTTTGGACAATTTTCTGCTTCCAACTTTGTGGGAACAGTTTGGGGAAGGCCCTTTTCTGTTCTAGAGTGACTGTGCCCCAGTGCACAAAGCAGCTCCATAAAGGCATGGCTGGGAGAGTTTGGTGTGGAAGAAGTTGACTGGCCCACACAGAGCCCTGACCTCAACCCCATCCAGCAACTTTAGGATGAACTAGAACAGAGATTGTGAGCCAGGCCCTCTCGTCCAACAATGGTGTCTGACGCTCTTCTTGATGAATGAGCAAAAATTCCCACATAAACTTCCCAGAAGGGTGGAAGCTGTTATAGCTGCAAAACGGGGACCAACTCCATATTAATGCCTATGGATTTAGAATGGGATGTCATAAAAGCTCCTGCAGGTATAATGTGTAGGTGGCCCAATACTTCTGTCCATACAGTGTAGTTGACCTCTAACAGACCTTGAAGGCATAAACCTCTTTTAAGGCCACTAATGAAAAACAGCACGCCCTAACAAGGTCAGCATTTTCAAGTAAACTGTAAATTAATTGTGGCAGATGCATAACAAGGCCAACATAGTTAATTGTATCAATCCTAAATGGCTTCAGTCTACCTCAGCAGACTAGTAGGTCACCTGACCACTGGAGCAGATAAGGTACAATAGGACATCTGATACAAATTGATATGCTGTGGTGTAGTATGATATCTGAAGGGAGAGAAGAGGGCTAACTGTAGAGCAGGAGAGATTCCAAACCACAATCCTCGCTCCCTGCAGCCAGCATCAATGCTTTTCTGTTGACTGAGGTTTCTAACAATGAGCCTGCAGCTAGGAGGCATGAATTATAAAGTGTAAAACAGGGGGAAAAAATAGCCCCACTAGGGTGAGGGGCCGATGGGGTTCTCAGTTCATACTTATAAACTGACTGTAGCCTCTTCCCATTAGAACCACAAAATCATCACCAGAAAGTTACGAATGTGCATTATTGTGTATTTGTAAATTGTCTGTTTATTCCCACATGACTAGCCTCTTGTGGGAGCGCTGAGAGTTGGGATGGTGATGGTGTGGCAGAGCATGTATTATACCCACCAGTCCACTGTTGGAAAGCATGTCAGTGTCACATTTTGCATGACCTAGGCGTGAAAAAGGCACAATTTTATAACATGATGTAGGCTAGTTTAAAGGGAGTGACAGAGTCTACATAAGCAGGCAGGCAGGCGGGCAGGACAGGACAAGTGGGTGGGCAGAGCAGGCAGGGCAGGACAGGGCAGAGCAGAGCAGGGCAGAGCAGGGCAGAGCAGGCAGGTGGGCAGGGCAGGCAGGGCAGGTGGGTGGGCAGAACAGTGCAGGCAGGTGGGCAGAACAGGCTAAGCTAGGCAGGTGTCAGGGGAGGGCAGGCAGGGCAGGGCCTTATATTAACCTCTCCTTAACCAAGTATTTTAGCTAACATTAGCTAACGAGCTAAGAAGCTGACATTCATTTGGCTAACGAGGTAACAATTAGTGTATAGTTGATGCCTAGTCGGCGAGGCGAGGCAAAACGTGACACTGACACGCTTTGCTCTGGTGGACCTGCAAGTCAATTAGGCACTTTGGCATGATATCGGCTTCGGAGGGAGACAGGGGACAGGCAAACAGTTTATTCTTTCTTCCCCACTACATCTTTCCACCAGGTTTAAGAAGAGGAGTGGAGGATGGGAGGACAGTATACTGTTGGGAGAGGGGGTGATAAGCCACGTAGATCATTTGTACTCTAGTGTTATGTTGAGCTATTATCAGTAGGCTTAGCACGAGAGGCATTGTACTGTGGTAAGACCACTAATGGACTGTTTTATCTCTGAGCCTTTAAAATCAACATTAGCACAAGTCAGGGGATGTAATACTATATATACACATTAAGCTTTGCAATGAAAGTGAATGACAGTGAAACACACACACACACACACACATATAGATAAATACATAGAAGACACAAACACAAAAACGGACAAGTGGACAGAGCAAGAGAGAGACATGGTACTGGCATCAGTTAAGCAATAATACCTTCAGTGTACAGAACCTGAACCTTTACTTCATGCTGTGTGAAGCCTGGGCTTGGTGTTAAATGTAGAATCTGACCCAGGACCAGGGCTCCACAGCCTTATTCTCTGTCCACTGTGTATGCTGGAGTCTAACTAGATTAACTGTCAAACCATCAGAGCAGATTAAACTAGGATCAATTAGCTACTAATATGTGTGGTGCGCTTGACAGTGTGTGTGTGTGTGTGTGTGTGGCTGGACACATCTTTGCCACTCTAGATCAGCTAGTGGTTTAAGGCTTACTGGGGGAGGGGCTAATGTTTAACGCTAGGCCACAGTGATCTACTTCCAATCTGTCCTTTAGAGTGGGTGTATGTGTACCCAAGTGTGTGTATGTGTGTGTGTGTGTGTGTGTTTGAGCTGAAAGGATCAGTCACTTCCACGTCAGTGAGCTGCCCTTGCACTCTCCCTGTCTGTGAGTTATCCTGCAGTCTGGCCAGGGCTATTATACCTCTCAGCTTCTTTCCTGAGACACCCACTGATGCTCCGCTGATTCTGCTGGTGACCAAAGCAGCATATTCACCAGTATGAGGTCAAAGTGCAACCAAAATACTAACACAATCCATATTCTAGCAGTGGCCAAACAAATAAAAGTATATATATTCTACTGTAAGAGAGAGCAGCCCCTCTTATCTGTGATCCTCTATTATCTTATTAATAATGTCACTCAGGCTTGGTAATACTGCATATGATGGTGCCTAGCTCTACCATTTACAGCTATAAATGCTATGAGATAATGTCTTCCACTATTGTAACATAGTATTCAAAATACCAATTACCGTCTTACTTTCCACAGCTGGGAAATATGTGTGTGCATGTGTGTGCGTGTGTGTGTGTGTGTGTGTGTGTGTGTGAGAGTGTGTGTTATTACAGGTCACATGACTCCTCTGTAATGCTCTGCAGCTGTTTAACTGTGGCTGGTAGCTGACTCTGCGATTCTACCGTACAGACACACACACACACACACACACAAATGCAGACAGACACACATACTATTCCAGTGCCTTGCAGAACCTCAGGATAAGAGCTCCTATTTCAGCTCTTCAGGAAAAAAAAAAAACAAGTAATTCTCACAGAAGCCACAGAGTCAGCATCCCCAACAAAGTCAAAGTCATCAGAGAGCAATCTCACACTGAGCGAATACTAAACAGCGTCTCTCACAGTGAGTTTGTTTAAGGGGCGGTGCTTCCTCATGAGAGAGAGAGAGGTAAAGTGAGCGAGTGAGTGAGTGAGTGAGTGAGTGAGAGAGTGAGAGAGTGAGAACAAAGTTTTCGGCCGCCTCAAAGCTCCAGAGCTGAATACAAATGAATCAGTGCCAAAGCACATCAGAAACAAAAAAAACACTACACAGAAGGCTCTCTCTCTCTCTCTCTCTCTCTTTGTGTGTGTGTGTGTGTGTGTGTGTGTGTGTGTTTGGTGGCAACAGCAAAGGGACTCGGCGGACTGAAGGACACTATGTAGGACCTTGTTTGTGTTTGTGTGTTTCTCAGCTGGATGAGTGGATGCATGAAAGCCTTTGAGACAGATATACTGAGCCAATCTAAAGACGGGCCTCAGTGAAAGAGTGAGAGAAAGAGGGCATTCTTTCACAACAGACAACACCCCTCCCCTTCCCTCTCACCCCCACCCCCACCCTGCCTCCCCAGCCCAATTCAACCTCCTCCCTCTTGTTCTTCCCTCTCTCTCTCCTCCAGTCTAGCCAGAATTAATGATTTCACCCTGAATAGAACCCCTATACTCGCTCACTCTCTCTCTCGCTCTCTCATACATACACATACACATACACACACACAATCATACACCCTGAGGGAGGCTTGTGACCTCACCTCGACAAACAACACTGAGTGCTAAATACCCACTGACACAGAAAGGGAACATACATGACACATACACACACACACACACACACACACATGCACAGATACTGTACGTACAGCCTATGTACAATCAAACATATGATCATAGTGCAGAATGCTCAGTGACACAGAAGTAGACCAGCAGCCTGCTAAAATGTGTCAGGATGTAATTAGTTTACACCAGGATCCTTAAAATGCCTATGCACACGCTCACACACATCAAAAAACTCACAAAGGCCCCTTAGTTAAACAATGAATAGCTTGCAGGAAGTGGCTATTTGGCAATTTAGAAGCACCTCCCCTGGTTCATCGACCCCCTCTCTCTCCTCTCCCGCCTCCGATCCGTCTCTTTTTATCTTTCTCACTCCTCCTCCTCTTCCTACTTCTCCCTGCCTCCCCTCTTTCTCATCACTATCCCTTGTTCGCTGCTGTGGGTGCCTTCCCACGCTCAGCTCTTGAACTTGGTCACCCTGCCTGCCTCCTCCTCCTCCTACCGTATGTCAGCAAACTACACTGAGGGGCGACTGCGGTGCACGAAGCCCCGATCCAAGCCGCTGTATGTGGGCTATCAAGGCTGCGCTTTCTGGCTCAGAGACCTGGATGTCACCCTGTTTGAGAATTCAAATGAGATGCAGCAAAACTGGGCCAAAGCTCTTCCATCGGAGACAGGTGTTCTCTGTGAGGTAGCTTTGGTGACTGAGTCATTATGTTGGTAGAGGCTAGGACTGCAGTTAGGCATAAGGCATATGCCCTTATAACCAGTGAGCAGGTAAGGGGTTGGGGGATTTGTTCAAGGACACCTGACAGGATACATGAATGCTGATCAGCAACATTGATTGCTTGAGGGATGCTATCCTGGATGTTCTAGCTACAGGACAGTTAAAGCCAATCCACTACAAAAAAAAAAAAAAAAAAAAAAAACATATATAAAGCGTGACATGTGTTTCTGGAGGTGGGATGATGAGATAATGCTGCATGATAGAAGAGGATGGTGAATCCTGTGTGGGAGTTCATTATTCCCCTGCACTCCACTTACCTTCTGGTACTCAGAGTCTTCCGGCCTGAAGTCACTGCTCACCAGCTCGAACTGGAGGTTGAAATGCGGCAACCGGTGGAGCAGATTCACCCACCAGGGAGGAGAGTAGTTCACCACGGCCGCCATCTCGACTTGGAGCGGCTACCGGACGGCTGTCACTGGCTGTCTAACCCGGTTCCTCACACGGTCACTGGAAAGCAATACACGGTCCCTGCGGGTTAACGTGCATAATTCACTCCATCGGCCACGGTCACATAGGAGGTCAAATGAATGTGTACATCACAGTCCCTCGTTTGTAATATTAACTGTCAGACTAAATGCTGATGAGCTGATGAGATGTTATTAAATAGCTGATCAGTATAAGTCACTGGATACAGATCCCCAAACAATGTTGCACATATGCACACATGAGCAGAGGAAACATGAGTCCTTATCATGGCTCCCTGCATGGGAATTTAAAATACAGATTTCCCTGACAATTCCGCTTGATCTTTGCTCCCCAGATCAAAAAATCAGAAATCAAAATCAGACCTACATAGCCAATAGCATGACAATCTACCATACCTCGCATTACCTCATTGACGCCCATACTGCACAACACTGGCTTCACGGGGTGACTGTTGGCTGGCGGTGAAATGGCCGTTATTAAAGCCCATACAGCCAAATACAGTACCGTTACATGTAGGTCAGGCTCAGGCGGTACATATCACACCGAGTCGTCAGCTTTACTTTAATTCTTGCTGCTGTTACCGCAATAAAGTTGGTGGGGGGGGGATGAAATAAATGATCCTGCTTTGTCCGTTCAAACTAGTCTACCGCATTCTGAGAGAGTCGTCAAGGCAACGGGGAAGAAAAGGGAAGAATTTGCTTGGGGGGTATTCGTCTGTGTAGCATGAAAGCCCCCTGCGCTGCATTGAGGAATGTAAGGAGCCGTGTTACAACCTACCTAGTGAAGCCAAAGCGGATGCAGACCCTCGTTTTCTATAGTCTTGGGAGTCCAGGCCGGTGTATGTTTCCCCTATTGTCTTCCCAGATCCGGTGCTGGATTTGAACACCACAGCCGTGCGCTGCTGCATCAACGCGGCCGTACCTACAGCGGGCGACTCGGCTGCAGTCAACCACATTGAAAATAACGGTTATTGTTACCGACCTGCTCCGCTCACATTTCACCGAGACATGTCCCCTTTTTGCCCTCTCTCTGGATCACAAAGGGGAGCAATACGGCAGATCAAGGGTTAAAGTCGCTGACCCGCAGCCTAGTGTATTTTTTTTTTTTCCTTTACAGTTTAACGATTCCGTTATTGTTGTCCTTCCTAATCGGCAACTGTGTGTGTATTCGTCGGTGTCGTTCCCACGATGACCGTCGGTTTAGTGCATTTGGAGCGTGAAACAAACGCGGTGTTTAAAAAGCCCTGGAGGACAGGGCTTTGCGGCAGCTCCAGCTCTGCAAATAGATCACCGTGTCTCTGTGTGTATGTATGTGTATGTTTGTGTGCGTGCGTGTGTGTGTGTGTGTGAGAGAGAGAGAGAGAGAGCGAGAGAGAGAGAGAGAGAGAGAGAGAGAGAGAGAGAGAGAGAGAGAGAGGGCAAAATGCGCAAAGAGGCCACCCCCTAAAGGTGAAGTCGTGGTAGTGCATGTGCATTCCAGCAAAGAGACACAATTGTGCTTACAAAAGGAGATGGAAGGTTTTGTCTGATAGAAAACATTTTATTTATTTGAGAAAAAAAAATCTGAATGGCAAACACACAACATCTAGAAGAACTGCATTCGCCCATTGCCTTTGTTGATTACCCTATATGGTTGACTGTGTGTTCAATATTGCAGCAGATGGATTTTTAATTCATTCACAGTTTGGATCTATAGTGCATCAGTTGATAGTCATACCTCAGTCATTCCTCATAGTGCTGATATTAATATTAGGCCTACATGTTGCATTTACATTATTTACACATTACAAATCACAAGTGTCAAAATATAATTCAAAATTATACTGGACTCTGTGATTCCCAGAAGAATTTGCACTGATTTTGGTCAGTGTTTATTTGGTTCACTTGGGCCAGCCAGGCTAACAGATAGAAATGAATTGAAGTACCGTTATTCGCTCAAATTTGATTTACAGTAGGCACTTTGGCGAACAAAAAAAATAGAACAATCACTGAATCAAAAGACAGATATTGAATGGAGCTATTTGGCTTGACTGATAAACTGTAACAGCTCACAGTTAATGGGAGTGTTAAGCTCACTACAAACTGATATCTTGCTGGTCTCACATTGCTTACTAACATCTACAGTGGAGTCCAGCCATCCTGCAGTTGAGGAGCCTCTGGTCGAATCACAGAGGGATGCTTGAGTCAGACATTGAATGCATCTACAAGTGAAGACACTAGCTCATATCCCAGGTAACATATTCAAAGTGAGATCTTTACATAAATCTCATCTCTATAGCACATGTGAATTGCCAGATCTTTTTGCATATTATAGTAGCACTTACTCCACAGAGATAATAAAAAACAACAGCAAACAGCATATGGCATTTACATTCCATATTATTCAGACGAATATTGGAATATCCCAGCAATCACATCCAGGTTCAGTATGAACATGAGCATATCCATGCGATGGTGAACCAGATATGCAGATTTGTATTATTTGTATGTGTCAACTCAAATGATGTACTTGAGTATCCCAAATGATGAGGGAATAATGATGTGCGCTAAAGGCCCTTACAATCAACTCCTTCGGCTGCTAGTATACACATAACACTGGCCGACAGACAGAAATGACTCTGTTCTTACCAAATGATAAGCCTCCAACACATTTGATCCAAGTCGAATCAGGCACAAAAATCCCATGGACTACTCACAGACAGACACACACACATCCCCATCCCAGAGGGTCTATAAGATGATGTTTTCTCTAGCTCTCAGAGGACGTGATGGCGATACAATGATGTCATCAGAATCATCAGAATCAACTGCAGTAGCTCCTCTGGAGTCATCTGGGCAATGGAGCTCCGTTTGGGCTGCAGAAGACATACAGTAATGTTTAATCACGAGGAAGTTATTTTAATTACCTTTATTATTTAAATTACTACCCTTGTCCAACCCTAAAGCCATCAAAACTGACAACAGTCACAATGTGCAATAGCATTTCAAAATGTTTTACAATTTACTGTACTCATATTTCCACATCAATTTCAGCTTTACAACAGGTCATGGCCTGACATTTCACTCTTCAGAATATTTAATTCCAGTAGGCTTTACTATACTCACATACCAAATGGGAACCAATAATGCATGTGCATACTATAAACAGTCATAAAAAGAGGAAGCAATATCCACTCTGTCTAACTCTCTGACCTGGTGCAAGTTTCACTCTGGAGGAGTGAGTGTTAGAGACAGGCCAGGGGTCTTCTTCTTCACTCTCCTTTTCATCATTGCTATGGAGGGATGCAGGACCTTAAATATCAAAACAATACAGTCACCCATATGGCACAACTCTGACACACTGTAGACAACATATATAAGGACATCATGGTATTTTTTTTTTTTTTTTTTTACAAAATGCAAATAGGCTTCAAGACCTCATCATTTCATGCTTGAACCAAAGCTGTCTTTACTCAAGTTTCCAATATAATAAGCTTGTGTCTAGCCTGTAAACCATTCTGTCTTTGTAGCCAAGAACCCTAATGGCATTTCACTGTTGTACAAGGCACCACCGTGCCCTTTCTTGGCTGGAACACAAGCTGAGATATTACAGTCCAACATCTCTCAGTGAAGGTAAAATCAACACAGCAAATGTGGTAGTGGTCTTGTAAACACGCAGGGAATACCACTGCCTGTCACTGGTCTGCCCTCTGTGCCCATCAGCAGCATCCCTCTTAGAAAGTCAGGAGGAAAAGGAAGTAAGTATTGTGGTGGCTGTGGGAAGTGTGGAAAGATTAGAGGTGAAGCAGAGGCTCAGGGCAGTTGCACCTCTGGATCTTGGGGAGGCATGTGAGGCAGCACCACCATTGTTCCACAGGGTTGCTGACTGTCCCCATCAGTGTCTGACAGAATAGCTGCTTGGAGGGTCTGGGGCTTTGGCTGGTGCAGAACGGGCCAGCACCCTGGAATTCAATCAGCATGCCGGCGGGATCCGTCGCCACGGATAAAGTTGTCAAGGTAGAAATGCCAAGCAGTTTTGAGAGGCTGGGAGCAGGTTGCTATGCATGGTTGAAGCCCACAGGCATAAACCATGTCTGACACCTGTAGAGTGGTCTTCCTGTCAAATCATGCTCCATCTCCCCCAGTGTGGAGGAAGTGTCCAAGGACAAAGTTCAGATGAAGAGGTGGCCTCTACAACTATGTGCTGACCTGCAGCCATCATGGTTTGAATGAGGGTCGTCTGAGAGATATACCCCTTGGCCTAATATAGACATTTCTTTAAGAACTTCTCCACTGTTTTCTTTGAATAATACTAAGTTGTTTTAATTTCCCTGTCCCTGAGGAATTACTAAATTCTGTTGAGGACATGTTAGGCCTGTTGTCTACACTAATACCAAGCAGCATGCCACCAATGGTTAAAGACGCTACCCAATATATGTATGAGAGCTAGTGTTGTGAACTGCTACCCAAGGTCGCTTCAGGCCATTTTGATACACCAAAACCAGATAGTGCTGATGGCAGGGAACAGCATGGCAATGAACATCCCCAAATGTCATCCTGTTTTCTCCACAAGTTCAACATGGCATAACCTGTCAGGATGTTTGATTCCCACTGGGGCCAGCTACGCTAAAAATGTACATACTCAAGGTGCTTGGATAAAGGCATCCAGCAAATGGCATCCATGTATTATCCATCTGGAGATGTTCCCATGGGCAGGTGTTGGATTAGATGTCAAGGGGAGAGGTTAAAAGGAAGGTGGGGCCTCCATTCCTGTTTTCCCACCAGGGAGACATGCGCTACAATTCGTCACAGGGCCTCAACATCTCAGTAAATGTCTAGCTGTCAAAACAGATCACATGTCTGCCTCATCTTTATGATGCCCAGGTTAACATCAAGCATGCTTGAAGGGCATTAGGTACCATACAGCATGCAGCGTCCTCTGGAGACACACCCCAGAGAGAAAGTCCCTGTCACCTCCTGGCAGACTGGGGCAGGCATGTGTGGCACCTCAGATGACTTTTTCATAGTGTACGTAGGTGAAGAGGGCAGACAGTGAGGGTTAAGACTTCTGCCAGTACTACATTCTATGAATAAATGAAGTCCTCCCTATTTCATGCTTGAACTCTCTTTACTCAAATATGTCACACATCCCTGCCCAGAGTGTGAAGTAAAAGGACAACCCTTACAGGTCCAATGAATACATTCATGGCATAAAGACATTAAATACACTCATGAAACACAGTAAGTGCTGTTGAGTGACTGTGTACATTTCCTGCTATCTATGTACTACTATGTCTGTGTATTAAAATATGACAAATGTTTGAGGCTTACTTGTTCTGCAGGGAGTGTATGTTGTAGAGGCTGTTCTTGGGGTCACAGTGGGCAAGCTATTTACACACACATACAGACACACACACACACACACACACACACACACACAAGCACAAACACACACGTCATTTTAAATGTCATATATGACAAAGTATCTCACTGTGTTTTTTACATGTTTCTGTGTACACATGCATGTCACCTCTTTGTGGCAAGATCACAACGAGCCAGGTGCCCCCTGAATGCAGACTGTATCATCGTCAAGGCAACCATATCCAGTTCTCCTTCTGCAGAGGACGCAACATCACTGCAGCTCTTTGCTACAATGGCCTGAGAAGGGAAGGGCAGGTGGTGAAACAGCAAAAGAAGCACAGAAAGAGGAGAGGAGAAAGGACAAGGGATGTAGGGTGTGCAAGACAGAGAGAGAAAAACATATGTGTTTGGTGAGATAGAACAAGGAAGATTACAGTGCAGAGTACAGAGCCATAGCAAACACTGTTCAGAGCCACCTTGTGGTTATTTGACTAAACAATTTTTTTTTCCATTTCAGGACATCTTCATCCACAATGACCTCTAGTAAGCCTCTGTCTTAGTCAAGAGCATAAACTCAATTTACTGGTTGAGACTTAGTCTATGTTTCTACACCCTTTCGTCTAGTCCAGGGGCTTGAGAAAGTCGATGCCAACCTTTAGTCCTTGATAGGACTTTAAAACATAGCTGACAGGTGTATGGCTTCAGAAAACACAAAATAGAACAGACAAGGAATCTTATACGGACTTTGGCTCTGCTTGCAGGGTGAAACAAAGAAAATGAAAACAGAATTTAGTATCGCTCATAGGAAAAGTGTGACATAGTTCAAAAGCACACACTGAAAATGTTACATTTGCTTTATTACAGTGGCTTCTAGATGGAAAATTATTTGAGTCCTTGAGGCAAACAAAACTATTACGGTTAGACAGTTTGAAAAACAGGGCTGCAGAAAACTTATTTCTGTAATGCTGCTGCATGAAGATTACTGCATTTGAATCTGACAGTGTGACATGTAACATCAGTCTTAGTTGTTTTACATACGGAGCACCTATGAGTGTGTGTGTGGGTGTATTTGTGAATGCAACCTTTGTCTGTGAGCCTTTGCGCAGGACCTTGAGCTGTGTCTCTCTGAGGAGATGGCCTCTTAATGCTGACTGCACCATGACAATGTCCTTAAGACAGAATGAAGAGACACAGCAATAGAGTGAGATCTGGGCAGAACTAGTCACTGTGTTAAATAGGTTATAAATGGCCGTGTTATATTACATACCCTTTCTCTGTGATCCCTCCAATTTTTCTGGATGATGCAGGCCGCTTTATCTCTCTCCTTCCATGTGTCCTCATTCCTTGGCTTCTCCTCTGTGTATGTACCTGAAATTTCCTCTCCTTGTTCTATCTTCTGTTCCCACCGCTTGTCTTTCCCTTCATCATCCTTCTCCCTGCCTTCCTCCTGCCTCACACTGGCCTGGGACTCCTCATGGCTCTCTGGTGTTATGGGAGAGGAAGAGGGGAACTCAGATGGAGCAGGTTTGTCTCTGTCCTCTTCCAGAGCTTGGATTCTCACCCACAACTGTTCCAGCTCCTGTCTGAGAAAGACACAAACACACACACACACAGAAACATGCATGTACAAATGAACACACAAACAATTCTTACAAAGGCCATTCAGGTGAAAAAACTTACCCATCAGCGGCCACAGGTGCCCAGCTTGTGGGCAACAGTGGCCATAACCAGCTTATTGGGTTTTCTAAAGCCTCAACTTAACATAATTCTTCCACAGAGCTCAGTAGAAATGCTAGTGTCTGTGCTGACTTGGAACTGGTCATTTTGTCATTGATATATCTGATAAATTTTGTTTCTAGGTAATGTCAGCTTGTTAATGAGAAAACGACATTATCTGGTCAGCAAATCATGAATGTTTTCTTGTACACACGTCTCATGTGCACACTACCCAATAAATGTAGTCTAATGAGCTGTCTATTGAGTGCCAATAGTGCTAAAAACACAATGTCATAGTAAACTAAATGGGGAAAGAAATTTATCTTACTAGACTATTGACTTCTAGTGTAACTGTATCAATGAACCCACACCACAACATGTTTTCTGCACACCTTGTTCAACTGCCCAGTCATTATACATATATTTAGCCATTATCAGCAAATGGTAAAATTTCAACTTCAAAGTCTCTATATGACATACTGTTGCAATCTATAAACACAACTATAACCCTAACCCTAACAGAAGATTTTACTGTAGAATTACTGTTTCTGATGTAGACTAAACAATAGTTAGTGTTCCTTTTGTTAGTACAACAGCTTATTTCAGTATTTATCATCCATGATAACAGTATGTGAGTTTGGACGAGGTTTTAAAAGGTTTTATCTGGGTGGAGTGCAGTTTTGTGAAAGATATGGCATCTCACCAAGGACTACTGTTATATACTTTCTATCTTTTTACATCTCTTTATCTGTCATTATATTCAACTCCCTATGTTTCCTTAAAAAATATAATTAGTAGATATCTAGGAATGTTCCACACTATGGCATGCTAAATCAAATGACATGATGATATGTGGCACATCACTAAATCAAATCTCTTGTCATAAGTAAAACATACTTATGTTCCTGCCTCTCTCTCTCACGGTCATTTGTCTGTTCAGTCTTCCATAGCTCTGTCTCTTTCACCGTTTCTTCTCTTTCTGTCCTCAGTTGTCTCAACTCATCACTGAAAACACAAACACAAGACACATAAATGCACAAACATAGAAACGTGTGTGTGTATATATATATATATGTGTGTGTGTGTGTGTGTGTGTGTGTGTATATATATATATATATATATATATATATTTTTTTTTTTTTTTTTTTTTTTTTCATTTAATTTTTTTTTTTTTTTCATTACAGTATTAAATGATGTTTTGTTTTCCTGAACAGATTTTATATTTTGGAAACTTAAAGTAAGAAAGTTTCTTTTTCTGATGTACATATACTATGATTATATATATATATATATATATATATATATATATATTAGCTTGAAAGGGTGGGTTTAGTCCATTTAACAAATGAAATGTGTCGACAGAGTGGGTTCACCCTGCAGTTCATCCCTTGCTGCTGCTCACTTACTCTTTACTTGTCAAAGTCTCTTGAAGCTCCACCTTCTCTTTCTCCAACTGGCTGACACGGCCTCTCAGAGCAGAGACCTCCTCCCCTTCCTCAGTGGTCGTTCCCACGGAGACCACTGCCTCTGTTGCCATGGAAACCCCCCGTGTAACCTCCAGAATCTCAGCGGCCGTGGTCTGAACCTCCTGATCCAATTGGCTGCTGCTTTTTGCCGAGAGGGCGTGTCTTCTGGTGTCCTCCAGCCTCTGATAGGAGGAGAGAGAGGGCTGTCTGTAACAACGTTGCTGTGTGGAAGCAGGCCACCTGACACAGACAGCAGCACGCAGCTGAATCACTGATTTGAATTTCCCTCACCTTCTCCACTTCCAATAGCCTTCTCAGCAGTCGCTGTTTACTCCACTCTCTATACCCTGGAGTTATATGTATTCAAGAAAGAAAACAAACACACACATTTTTTTCATCAGTAAGACAGCATGGAATACAATACAGCAGTGACATGACATTAATAATGTAGGTTTGGGAATGAATAATCAGATATTAGGGATGAGCAATATGTCTGAAGACTGAGGGTCTATTTTCAGTATCAACACATATTACAATATGACTCATTCAAATCACATGTCAGGAAATCAAAATTAATATAGGCCTCATTGAACCAAATGGTAATGTTTGATGCAATGTAAAAAAAAAAAAAAAAAAAAAAAAAAAAAAAAAAACTCTAAATGTTTCATCCCTAATTTTGTCAGTTCTTAAATAAATATTTGCTTGTTATTGTCAGTTTAGACAACAAGATTGTGTGCTACAATATCCCAAAAACATTATGTCATTTTACCAAAAGAAGATAAATGATACTGAATTATGGCCCAGCAATTCCCTCTTAACAATCCAGTTCCTTAATGACTGTCTTATTGGTTCCTTCCTCATTTGTATTGCTTTTATAGAACTTAGCACCTCAGAAACTCTAAGCTGTGAAATTCAACGAAATTGTCCCAAAATGACTTTCCATAACCAATTCAGAGTCAGATTGCCTTCATAGGCTAGAAGTTTTATTCCTTCCTGGTTTGTTAATGATGTTTTGTCAGCTCTGAAAACTTCGGCAGAGGTAAAAAGTGTAAACAATGTGGCTTCCGCTGCAGTTGGGACTGCTGCAGATAAAAGCTGAAAACCATCATCAACTGCAATTGAAGTCTGAAAAGAAACTAGAGAGGATATTCTGAATGTATTCCTCTAAAGTGGCCCATGTGTAAATCCCTGATATTTCATGTCTTCATCAAGGAAAAGTCAGCAAAATAACTTTCACCTCTCAAAATTCTATTGCATGACTCTACCAGCATCCACAATTGCACACGCAGAACAAAACAAAACGCACCACACAAATGCAACGTTGTCACAAGATCTCGGGGGACAGGAGTACGGCCAGCTGACTTCTCTGCAGCACAGGCCGCAGTTTTCTCTGCGCTCACCTCGCAATCTCATGCACAGCACAAGAGAATTCAACAGTGTGGCATTTGTCCAAACTGTAGCACTTAGAAACAGTGTAGGAAATTTAAATAAACAAACAAACAAACAAACAAACAAAAAAACAAACAAATAAATAAATGGCAATAAATGTTGAGACTGATCAGGAAACTTTGTTAAAACCTTGGTGGTTTTGGAAACACAGGACTTCCCAACACTACACCGACACAGATGACTGACATTACAGCGGCGAACAAGCACACATCAAGGCACATGGAGTGTGTGTTACAGAGTATGCAGGTCTGCGTCTTGACCTTTGATTCCTCCGACAGGACTGTCGATGTTGAGTTCCTCTCTCAGCGCTGTGTTCTCTTGCTGAAGCTGCTTCAGGTTCTCAGACAGACGCAGGACCGTGGAGCTCAGAGCCTTCTGCTGCCTCTGGGAGCCTTTACTCTCTGCTCGACTGCTACAGACACCGAGAGGAGATGGGGAGGGTTAAAAAGAAAAAGATAGTGATGACATTACAAAGACTTGCAATCCATCCTTTTGCCAGCTCATATATTATCTCAGAAAGTACCCATCCCTTACATAACAGCCCAGACAAGTCTCTATCTTCTCAGTCTCAGTGCTCCCAAGAAAAAACAGATATAAGTATTCGTCACTTAATCCCACTGTCTTAGATTTCATAAAAATTGGTAAAAGCCGAAGGAAGGCCATGATGTTGATGATGATGATGATGATGGTGGCCATGACTTGTCTTGTGCTGCACGATCATCTTCCACTGATGAACTATTTGTTGTGCCTATCAGTCATAACTTTTTTCATATAATACTGTTTACTTGCTGCGAAGCCAACTTCCCATGAGAACAAATACAGTTGAAACTTGAACTTGATATGTGGATTTGGGTTTGAAATCAATAGATCAGCACCTTCTCTCTGCAGCTTCTAGCAGCATTCTCAGCCTCTGGATCTGAAAGACAGGACACAGACAGACACACTATCAGTAAGACCAGGATGTGGTGTAAGCCATGAAGTTAAAGTGCTGGGACGGCTATCCCTCTGAAGCTGGAGCAGCCATGAAAATTTTACAGACAGTAGCATGCCGTGACATTTTTAATTTACAGGCATGTGGAAAATTAACAATTAAAATGCAGATATTTCGTATCCAGGGGCAAAGATCTTACCTCTTCAAAGTAGGTATCCACTGTGATCTTTAACTCCTCCATGTTGGTGGTTCTCAGCTCACTCTGCAGTTTACTGGAAAGGAGAGAAAACTGAACGATGTGCTGCCTCACAACTGAACTGAATGGATTCACCCATAGGTGGATACACATTTTACCTTAAGGCATTTTCTTTCTCTCTACACTGCTGCTCCAGCTTCAGAATTCTCTGTTTGAGCCCGTTTAAAACCTGGAAGACAAAGTTACATTTAAAACCTGGGCAGGTTCACACACACAAGCTAAAAAAAACATGCAGACTAGACATACTCACCACACTCCCGTCTTTCTTCTTATCCACCAAACTACGAGTGTAATCAGATCCCTTTAATGATAATGATAAAACACAAAATACATAGCTTTTAGAGATGACTTTTTTGGCATTTCTGTTTCATTTGGTAGTAACAGTGCAGAGAGAAAGGACAGGCAGGGGAGACGCAGCAAAAGGACTGGGCTTGGATTCAGAACCCAGACTGCGGCGTTAAGGACTTACACTTGACATGTGGTACACACCCTGCCAGGTGAGCCACCAGGGTGTGCCACACCTAGTTTCTAAATTTAATCAGCGGTTTTGTCCAGGTATCATGACACTGTACAGCAATTCAGTGTTCTTACTTTGGTCGGATCCAACAGTTCCTCAATCTGTTTCTCTCTTTTAGTGTTATCTTCCTCCAGGCGGCGCAGTTTGGCTTTCATCTGTTGGTTGTCAGCCTTTTGAGCCTGGAGACTCTGCAGAAACAGCATAAGCAATTAATCACACATTGAGAGAGGTATACAGAAAAAAGTGAAAAATGCACACACATTAGGGGTGTGCATCACAAGTTTCATCACAATACAATATTTTATCAATTCTTTGCACAATTATACAATATTTGCCAATCTCACAAAGTCATCCACAATACAAAGTCAATTCGATTCACCTCTGTGGCTTATGATCGCTATGAGATGACGTCATATGCCCATTTAACAGCTGCAGCTGTGATGATTTGCCTGGCGCTAGCACTGTTTAATGTCTAGTACTTGGACGCAAATGGTGACAGGCATGCCATGAGAGTTTCAAAATAAAGGTGTATCTCTAAGATGACAATATGGATCGACATTTTCACTTAGTATTGATGTATTGATCCAGATAAATGGACTGTTTCACCCCTAACACATATCCAGTAGTTCTCCCATTTTTTAACCAAACACAAACTTGAATCAACTAAAATTACTGATCCCTGTATGAGCTTCTCCTGTTTCGCATACAGCACCATGGAGTTGGCTGCAGTGCTCAAAGACACTTCACCAGAGCGAGTACTTGTTTACACTGAGGTCGGAGTGCAGCTCCTCCAACTGAGGAGCAGTCCCACAACATGGTGTAACTCCCTACACCACTGTGCTGCTCAATGTGAAAAGAAATGCTTATTTGAAATGTTAAACAATAAATTAATCCTTTTTACCTTTTTCAGACGAATGATTTCATCATACATGTCCTCTTTCTCTCTGTAGTCGCCTGTACCTGAAGTGTAGCCTGGGAGACAGAGAGAGATGTGATATCCTTGAAAAAAGTACATGTGAAAGACTGGGTGGTGATAATATCATATCACACTCCATTTTGTCTGGACAACTGATTCTCTCCCTGCTGTCTGCTGTGTTAAGGCCTCCCACCATCACAACAGGCCGCTCTGTTTGGCACTAAAACTGAGATTCCCCCCCAGCTCTCTCTATCTGTCCTCCCTCTGTTTTTCCTTTCACACACCTACACATTCTCTCACCATTGGATGCAGAGTGGAGGTGTTTGTGTTTCCTCGTGGTCAAGCTCTGTTTGAGGAACTCTGGTGCGCTGTCGAACTCTGACCTCACCGTCTGGGAGAGATCTGAGAGAAAGGGAAAAAGAAAGAAAAGACTATGGAAGTTGAGAACACTCTATTAGCAACAATCACAGGTCAGTGTGTCAATAAAGCGTCTTTATGAAGACACAGTCGGGACACACTAGATCACTGTCACATCATCTGCCATGTCACCCTCTTTTTGAAACAAAGATTTTAAGGGAAATTCCATTCTAAGAGTTATTCCAGGAGTTGTTTTGTAAGGAAATGTTGCAATTTATGCAACTTCCTGAGCAAAGGATGCCTTGCTGCATTCAGCTATGGGTTGACTGTGTAGGTGGAAAGTGCAATAAAGTGAGCAGTAACCTGGTAAGAACAAGAGAGTTTTTTTTTTTTTCCCCAGCAGAGAAAAAGCAAGTCCTGTCACTTACACAAAACACAGTAAGTGTTTTATGAGTGGGGAAATTCGTATCTGTCCCTGTTCTACGATGGATTTCTTCATGTGCGATTATTGAACGTTGGTGCAAAATGCTGGGTACAGTAAGGCAAGTAAGTAGAGGTAAAAAAAAAAAAAAGAAGACAACGGAATACTTGCAATAAATTTTATTATAAATGCACTATGTTTCCATACCACGTGAAGCTCTTTGTCCCTATCCTAACCTGATGATGGTCAAAACATTGTGCATTTACAATAAAGTGCATTTACAATAAAGTTACAATAAAATCTTATTTTTTGCCTGTTGGATCCTTCCTCTTATACACCTGTCTACAAGAAGCTGAAGGTGTGCATGAGGTTTCATCATCAGATTCTGAAGGAGTGACATCAAAATCTGGTGAAAAAAATCTGCTTTCAAACTACAAATATCTCAGTGTGTCATCCTGTCATCTACATTGGGCCAGTTGTGCACTGTACCAAAATATGAAAAATAATTTAATAAAAAAGTCAAGACAAATTGCTGATGGCTGTTTTTTAGAGTGGATTATTTCTTTAAAGCATAAAACCTATTTTCTGTTGTTAACGTCGCACAACAGAGCTCACAAAATCAATTATTTTATCAACAAGCGATACTCCAAAAAAAGCTACAAGCTCATCGAGGATATCTCCACCTGTGTCAAGTATCTCCAGCTTTATTTTATGTTTCACAAAATGACACATGAATTCGCGTTTCATAATAAAACATATCAATATTGAGCCACCCTCCTACAGAGAGTCAACACAGCCGTTATCAGCTGTAAAAACAGTCATGAGACACAACTCCCTCTCTCACTTTGGCCTCTATCCATCCAACTGGCCCTCCTGAGGAACAGCACAGTGTGTTTGTGTGTGTGTGTGTGTGTGTGTGTGTGTGTGTGTGTGTGTGTGTGTGTGTGTGTGTGTGCGCTACCTACCGTGGCCGTTGCTGAGGGACGCGAGGTGAGCAGAGACAGTCTCCACAAGGGTGTCCCCTCTGCCCCCCCTGCTGTCGCCCAGGGAGGCCCTCGGCAGTCTCCAGGCCGCCACCGCTGCTCTCCTGGGATTCACGTTCAGACTGGAGAGATATGGAGACCCTACAAACACACACACATAAAAAGAAATAACCAGTATGAGAGTGAGGATTTTAATTTTAATTTGCCCATCCATCCATCAGCAGAGGTGCTGAGAGGATACATACTTGGAGAGGGAGGAGGTTTACCAGAAGATCTCTTCCGCCTTGTTCTCTGGTGGGGGACAAACACAAGACAAAATACATCTTATGACAGGATGATGCTCTTAATAGTGAAATGACAGAATAAACATAAATGATGCAAAGTGTCACACTACTGCCAGGATGACCTTTAACTTAACTTAAAAAAAAAAAAAAAAAAAAGCATAAGTTCAGTGTTTACCTTCTCATTTTCAGACATGTCAGCAGAGAAAGAGAAGCCATCCTCTACCTGGGTGACAGAAGAGAGAGGGGGTGGAATATTTTTTTTATTAAAATATTGTACTCAACTCTGTTTGATGGTGAAGTTTTCGGTCCATCAGTTCAGTCTCTTTTTATGTGGTGTGCTGGGCTGTTTGGAGTTACAGGCTCAGGAAATGAAATAAACCAGAGAACATTTTTTTTTTTTACAACCACAAGAGAAACAAACAAGCAAAAAAAGCGCTGGCTAGCAAAAGTCAGGTAAACCCCCTGGACCTGACCACTCACCAGATGTTCACAGTCCTCGTCAGTCTGCACATCACTTGCCTCCAGAGACATTTTAACAGCACCTACGCTAAACATGACAAACTAAGTTGGAAAAGCTCGACTTTGCCCGTGTGCAATCCCCCTCATCGTTTCCGTAAATCCCACTTTCAGGCTGCTACTCTTCCAAGTAAAAAACGTGGGGAAACCAAACGTTACGCTACATTTCGGATCTCCGACCACAACGCCATCCCGAAAAGTTGCTCCGTGTCATTATATTTTGAGGAATTATCACAGACTTTTGGCCGCAGCTTCCAGAAAACCGTTGAAATGATCTTTTTTTGTTTTTCCTTCCGCGCAGAGATGACTGTTTTCACATCAGTGTTTCAGTGTCGAGTCGTCTAGCAACCAGGCAGCCGTAGTGAGCCGCGTCAAGCCGGTGAGAGGAAGCGAGCGCAAAACAGGAAGTTAGATAATGTGTCCTTCAAAATGAAAGCATAAAAGTTGACAGATTTGGGAAAAAACGAACAAGTAGATCTTTTTCAATATATTTGGCAGCAAAAACATCAAAATAAACCACATCTTGGATTTTTTTTTTTTAATTTAATACACTACCAATATCTCCTAATGGTCGTTGGAACTTGTGTTACTCAAAGGACGTTGTACCCGTTTGTCAATGCGGCCTTTATTTTGGAATTTAGCACCGGTTGTATCATGTTTTATTTTGGCCGCCTTGACACTGCTAGTGTGATAAAGCAGGACCCAGGGTTACATGTCAATAGGTTTGCAGTTTTTCCTTGCCTATGACTCATTTCTTCGCATTTCTCATTGGTGGAGACGCTTTTGAGGGCGGGACCTGAAGTTCTCACCTCCAATAGCATAAGAGAAGGAAACAAGGCAAGGAGAGGTGAGGGAGACTTTTGAGATATAACCAGATTTCCTTTAAGGTAATTTACGTTTCTTAGGAAAGCGACGGATTTTCTAAACATTTGGGATGAACATTTTGGCTTATTGGTTAAGGGTAGGGTTAAGGTTAGGGTTAGGTTTAGGCGTAGATTAAGATTAGGGTTAGGCATAAATTGGTCATGGCTAACGTTAATGAAAGGCTGTAGTGAATGAACGTAAGTCAATTAGGAAT
>NC_043980.1:26153682-26198682 GCF_902150065.1 Myripristis murdjan
AGGCTGCAATTTAGTTGTGTTAACGTAGTAATAAACTCTGTTGACATTAAGGAAGATTATGTGTGTGTTTGCATGTGATGCTTTATTTAGCTTTGTTTGCACAGCAATGCAACACAAAGCCAGACTGCAAAAGAATACAGTAATAAAATTTCATGTTAGGGAAAAAAAAAAGGAGATGCAGACTTTTTTGTACTTCCTGTACACCATGGGTATTTCTAGCATGCCAGAGGCTTGGCATATCAGAGGCTTTTCCAACTCTGCAGTGAGATACCACTAGATAGTGCAGCTAGTAAACTGCTGCAGAAACCTGCTGACACCTGGTGACAGATTGTTAGTACTGCAGCATCTCAACACACATTGGCCAACACTAGTAGTGCAGTGCTCATTACCTGGAACCATGCCTCACACAGGTAAACACACACAGAAACACACAGCTTGTAAACTGAATTTCCCTCTGTCTCGCTGTAGCAGGAGAATGACATCATCGCCATGGAGCAGAGGAGCTACTGCACTTCCTCTGAGCACCCACCCAACAGATCCAGACCCCCAGATCCACACATACATCTACATATACACATTGTACTATGAGCTTTCACAGATACATTGTGTATTGCTGTTGTACCACACCCAGACCTACACAAGCTGACACTGCTGTTATTCTCTGTATGCCCATATGGGGGCGATGTGGTCTGACTTGGATGCTACTCTGACCAGTCTCCACAAGCAGCCCAGCAGCCCACACAGTGTTCACTCTCCACAGTCCACAGAGAGACTCCCCTCTAACAGCCCCATCCCTGAAACAGACCCCACCACCCCCAAAACCCCTTACTGAGGCCCACAACCATTCCCAATCCCTGACCTCTTCCTCCTCTGACCCAGCAGTGTCAGCCCTGTGCATCATTAGTTTAAACTGTGAATGGAGAAATATGTAAAATCTGGAGTATAACATTTCATCATCACAATAGTCATGGAGTTATCTTATATAGCACAAGCCAAAAATACACAAGCAGTTTTTTTGTGCTTGAGTTAGAGTTCAACTTCTTTGTGTTTGTCCTTTCCACAATCACAGTTGTCATTTTTCAAATGGATGATTGAATGTTAATTAATTAATTTACTGACAAACACACACACAAAATGAAAAATGCTGATCTGCTGCCAGTCTTCTCCTTCTCATGTCCTTTCCATCTTCAATCCTCAGCATGAACATACACAAAATGTTTTGGATAACAAAGCTGTTTACAGCATGTAATTCTACTCTCCTCTTATCTCTGATATTTGGCCCATGAGATGATCCTGCAGACACAATTACAAAAAAAAAAAAAAATCAGATTTCTTTCTGCGCACTCAAAATTGATAATAAACTTGCAACATGCAAGAGGAACCCCCAAATCATACAAGGTGCTGACAGTAACCTGCACACAGCAAACCCATGTCTACGAATCCAGCTAGTCTGTGACCAATATACCAAAAGAATACTCAATTTCCCCTCGGGGATCAATAAAATGAAATGCTTTTCTCTGCTGTAGCCCCTCTTTGTTTTTCTAATAGGATGGGTGTGTGTTTACATATAAACTTTGCATAGTGTAGCTGTAACTGTCCCCACACAAATAAAATATAATTTACACATTCCCTGTGGACTCATGATTCATGCAAATTAGTTTAGCTGTACTTTAAGCTGTAATTTGGGTGAATTTGGTTTCCTAGATTCCGCAAACACATGCAAACAGCACTGTCGAACAAAATGTTATGCTCTCTGAAAAAAAGGCTCAAGTGCGCTGCAAAAAGTCTTTGTTTCGCAAGGGTTAACCGGTGATTCACTCTGACCCACAGAAGATGATCATAACCGTCTACATGGAGGCGTCTGGCTGTGAGACTGGGACAGAACTGTGTGTAGAGCTTATTCTTTACTCAGCACCATTTAACTGTAGTTTGGCTATTACATGTCTTGTAGATATATAGCCAGTTAGGAATTAGCTTTAGGACAGAACAGCTTGCCAGTGACTCTGGTGTGATATTTTAATATACAAAAACAGAGCCACAGCATGATACAATTCATAGGGAAATTCTGTTATGTAATGCTGTAAGAGAAGCGACTGGCAGACAGAATGGCCCAAAGGCTCAGCTGCATTGGGAACTGGTTTCTAGTGGGAGGCTGCATTAGAATCAAATCAGAAATACTTATTGATCCCTGAGGGAAATTGGGTACCCTGCATATGGTATTGAATTATGTGTGAGAAAATTTTAAGCATACACTCTCAACACACTCCCCCCTGTATAAATGCAGGTTGATTTGCTGGCTGGAGTCATGACAGAGCCCATGGGACAAGGAAGAGGGTCAAATCATAAGGTCAGAAAACAACAACAGGCTGATAATGCAACAGGCTGATAATGCAAATTTAGTGTTTTAAGGTTTTGGTTTAAAGCACTTGAGTTCTCTGTGTATATTCTGAAACACCCAGAAAAGAGAATATTTTTCTCGATCTGCACTGCCCCAGTTAACTTGCAGTCATCAGTGTCCCTCCCAGCAGAGTTTAGCCCTCAGCTGGCTGAGTAAGCAGACCTGCCTCAGCACAGCTCAGATGTAACATGGCAATGCCTGAATGCTGTCTTGTCCATCTGGTGACTGTGTTCCTGTGTGTGGTGTGTGTGTGTGTGTGTGGTGGGTGTGTGTGTGTGTGTGGTGTCCTAAGAAAGACAAATGTTTTAGCAGACATGACCTCTCGCCCTGCAGCACACGTTACCATGACAAGGTGTCGACATGCAAGAGCAAAGGAAGAGAGAAAGGGGGGGTGTGAACTGACCTAATTATTATTGGGACAGAGAGAGAGAGAGAGAGAGAGAGGAGAGAGAGAGAGAGAGAGAGAGAGAGACAGAGAGAGGAGAGAGAGAGAGAGAGAGAGAGAGAGTTCCCATAGCAACACCTTCTCTGAGTCATGCTGTCATGGTGCTCCATTGGCCTGTTTCTGATGAACTTTTTCTGAATTTCCCCCTCACTTTACCCCCATCACACACACACACAACACACACACACACACACACACACACACACACACACACACACACACACACACACACTTCTGGAGACAAACAGTGGTCTGTCAGTTCTTGAATGGCTCAGCCATGTGGAATTGAGTGTGCACATCCCAATTAGTGGGGGGAGAGAGAAAGATCAACATTGGAGGAGAGAAGATAGGGAGGGAGGCAAGGAGAAATGTGACTTTAAGTGTCATTAGACTGTATGTTTTTAGGGGCTTGGTTGATATTTGGATATTGCATGTTTCTGTAGTGGAGATGAACGTTGGCGTGGGGTGGTTTTACAAAACTGCAGTTTTCCCATCTTCTTCTTCTGCCTAAATCTGGGGCGTGTACTCCTGCTCTCAAACTCCCAGTACAACTGCAGCTCCAGAGAGGGTGTCTGGATTTGCAGTCAGGGACAGTGATCATCAGCCTCTCTCTCTCTCTCTCTCTCTCTCTCTCTCTCTCTCTCTCTCTCTCTCTCTCTCTCTCTCTCTGACACACACACTCATTGTCTCGGTCCTTCAGTCCGTCTTTCCTCTCTTCAAACATCTTTTCTCATCTTTTTCAAGGATGTCTGCTAACGGCGCCGACGGGCCCGGTGATCTGCTGCGGATCCCGCTGGGTCTCATCAACAGCGGGGGGAAATACCTGACGGCGGAGACCTTCGGGTTTAAAATCAACGCCTCGGCCAGCAGCCTAAAGAAAAAGCAGACCTGGACCCTGGAGCAGACCGGGGAGGACGGCAGCGTCGTCTTCCTGCTCTCCCACCTGGGCCGCTACCTCGCCACGGACAAAGACGGGAACGTTACCGCGGACAGCGAGACGCGCGGCCGGGACTGCCGCTTCATCATCACAGCGCACGAGGACGGGCGGTGGTCGCTGCAGTCCGAGCCGCACGGCCGGTACCTGGGCGGGACCGAGGACCGGATCACTTGCTTTGCGCAGACAGCCTCCCCGGCAGAGAAATGGAGCGTGCACCTGGCCGTGCATCCCCAGGTCAATCTGTACAGTATTGCGCGCAAACGCTTCGCCCACCTGAGCGCGCGCGGGGAGGTGTCCATAGACCGGGATGTCCCATGGGGGGTCGACTCGCTCATTACACTGGTCTACCGGGACCAGCGCTACCACCTCGAGACCTCCGACAACCGGTTCCTAAAGAATGACGGCTCCCTGTCCAGCAAAACGGACAAGGATACCGGGTTCATGCTGGAGTTCCGCTCTGGGAAAGTGGCTTTTCGTGACTGCAACGGTCGCTATCTGGCGCCCGTGGGTCCCACCGGCACGATGAAATCTGGGAAGAGCACCCGGGTCGGTAAGGATGAACTGTTCGGGTTGGAGCGCAGCCACGCGCAGGTCGTGCTGACTGCAGGCAACGAGAGGAACGTCTCCACGAGGCAAGGTGAGGCATGGGCTCAGTGTGTGTGTGTGTGTGTGTGTGTGTGTGTGTGTGTGTGTGTGTGTGTGTGTGTGTGTAGAGGGGGTGGAGGCTGGGGAATGGTAGAAGCAGAAGGAATAAGGAAAATCACATTTCTGGCTATAGGTTATTTCACCATACCGATGAAGTCACCACATAATTGGGCACACACACTCAGACAGCTGTTGCATGAGTGTGTGTGTGTGTGTGTGTGTGTGTGTGTGTGTGTGTGTCAGCAGATTAGAGGTTCCCCTTGCTTCTCATTTTCTTCCCCACACCATGTGTTTTTCATTATCATGCTCACTCGGTCTTGTTCTCTCCCTCTCTTCCCACGCCCCTCTCTCTTTCCGTGTGTGTGTGTGTCTTTCTCTCTCTCTCTCTCTCTCTCTGCCTAGCTTAACATTTCTCTGCAGTAACTCTATCCATGTTTGTGGCTGCCATAAAGAGGGGGTCAGCCTCAGTGTAGTATTATTCATCATTATTCATCCCACTGATCTAGAATAGGGATGGAGCAGAGCATTAGATGGCAAAATGGAGAAGAGGACAAAAGAGATAAAATGGAAGAAGGAAAGGCAGGGACAATATGAAGCACATGGGGGGGGGGGGGGTCCTCCCCTTTTTAACAGAGGAAGTGTGGCTTTTATACCACATGAAACCTCTTTGTCACCCTTTCTCAGTGTGACTCTGCTTGGTTTCATGTGTGATCATTATCTGTGGTGCAGTCAATACACATTAATGAATGCATACGTGTGTGTGTGTGTGTGCGTGTGTGTGTGTATGTGTGTTCGTGTGTGTGTCAGACAGAGAATGAGAAAGCATTCCAGGAGAGGTGGAGTGTGGAAGATGGGACAAAGTTGGCATTATTGGGTGATAATACAGGGAGAGCAGGCAAATATCAAAGAGAAAAGCAGATTTAAATCTAGTCTTCTTTCATCTGAGTCTTTTTCCATGTACCCCGCAGAATCTGTGGAACCTCAAATCCCTTTGTCCCCCAACTTTAGAGCCATGTTTTAATAGATTTAAACAAATCCAATTGCCTAGAGTCACTTGTTAAATGACTCATTGGTCTCAGAACACATCACATACATCTTCAACAAAATATAAATGTAGGCGTCATGTGAAAAGGTATCTTTTTGTCCGACATCTGATTTTGTCAAGCGACGCAGAATAAATCACGGGCACGCATCAGCTTTTGAAAGATGGGATGCAGGATGGAAACATGTACGATACTGAAGAATCTCTACACAACCAAAAGGTCACCATGCAAATAATGTCTTTTCAGCCTTTTGTTTGCAATACAAGGCCTGGGTTTTCCACACAAAATCCATAATACAAACATTATGCAGTGTGATATCTAGATTATGACCCGGATTTAATTATAAGATAACTATGAACGTTGCAGAGCAGCTGAAAAAAGTGAGTTTAGGTTGTCTTATCCCTTTAAAATTCTATCTGGGGTAGTTTGTGGGTCAGGGGAGAGTTTCAGGACGAGGAGGACAGTCTCTCAAGACCAACAAGAGCGAGATCAGACTCTTATAATGTGACTGACCCACTTTTCTAGGCATGGACTTGTCAGCCAATCAGGATGAGGAGGGGGACCAGGAAGTCTTCCAGTTGGAGATGAGCCGTGAGGACAGGAAGTGTGCCTTCCGAACTGCCGCTGGAAAATACTGGACCCTCACCACAACCGGAGGACTGCAGTGCACTGCCTCCACAAAGTATCCAAACACCCCGCATCATGTCGGCCATCACATGCTTTAGTGTCCACATGAGCAGGCCTCACAATCTCCTCACTGTGTTTGGTTATGCTCCTGTCACAGGTCAGCCAACACTTACTTTGAGCTGGAGTGGCGTGATGGCCGCGTGTGTGTGCGTGCGGCTAACGGCAAGTATGTCACTGCCAAGAAGAACGGACAGCTGGCTGCCACTGTTGAGAGCGCAGGTGAGTCAGTCTTCTTCCCTTCCAGCTGATCAAACTGATGCAGACCAAGAACTCATGAAAAGTAGAGATCACACATATCCGAGCTTTCTGCCCAACCCTAACCAGTCGTTCTCTCTAGGGGAAGCCGAGCAGTTCCTGATGAAGCTGATCAATCGTCCCATCATTGTCCTCCGCGGAGAGCATGGTTTCATTGGCTGTCGCAAAGCTGGAATGCCAACACTGGACTCGAACCGAGCCTCCTATGATGTTTTCCAGCTTGAGTTCCACAATGGAGCATACTGCCTCAAAGGTGGGAAAATGTTTTTATTTGTGTGTGTGTGTAGGTGAAAGAGAGACCAAGGAACAGAGAGACAGAGAAAACAGTGACTTTAAAAAAACAGTTCACCCAAAATAAACTATTTTCCCACTTAGCCCTAGTCCACCTCCCCTAGTTTTTGTGTGATTTGGTGAGGTTTCCAGTCTGCCACAAGCTCCCCTGTTGCCTGCTACCACAATTCAAAGGTCCAAGGTGGTAATCTTCTGTGGAGTTCAAACCATCAAATTTAAATGTCAAAGGCTTTCTGTCTTTCAAAAACTGTGACACAGATACTCACAGCTCTCAAGAGCGAGGAGTTTCATTGGGAACCATTTCCTGCTTAAGAATACTGTCAAATTGTATCTATCCACATCTAATGCAAGCTCACTGGTCCAAATATATGCAGTGTGCTCTTCAGCAGGAAATATCTCCCAGTGAAACATACTGTGTCATTGTTTTTGGAGAGTGTTGCTGCTATAACCTGACGTGCCAGATGGTTTCTTACACAGAAGCATCTGAGAAGGTGTCATTGGAAACTGTTTTGGAAAAAGGGCAAGCACTTTCAGAAAGTCCTAGGCAGGTCATTGGATGAGCCATCTGTCTATCACAGGCTAACTTCAACCAATCACATCAACAAACCGTATGACTCAGTAGGAGATGAACGAAGAGGAAACAACAACAAGCCACAGTCTGAGAAACTTTGACAGCTCGCAAGCAAGTTGGTATAGCTGTCTACGAATTCAATGAATAATCGATTGAGAAATCCTCTCCAGTTCTGATATAACTGATGCTTTAGCAGCATCCACACTAACCCCGCCAACCTCTTTAGGAACCGCCATTGTTGCCGTCGTCACACATAAACCAGGCACGCAGCAGCCAGTAGGATGCTGATTGGTCCAAACCACTGTGGTTCGGCCACAGATGTGTAATGTATGATCTCATGAACCCAGCTACCTCGCAACTTAATCACTGTTGAGTTTTATACATATACATTTTAACACAATAGTAAATACCCAGCTTCATTACTGAAGTGTCAGGAGACAAGGAAGATTGTGAGACTGGAAACCTCAGCACATGCAATGTAAATATGTCTTTTTTTTTTCCTTTTTCTTTTTGTATTATGGATGAACTGTTCCTTTAAAATGATGCTCGCTGCAGCCCTATTTAGCTCTTACATTTTTTTTTTAGAGAAAGCCAGTAGCTAATATTCGTCTCATGAGATGAATATCAAGGCTATACGGATCAACTTACTGTAAATTAAATGAGACTCTTTTATTATTCTAGCCGGTGTGTGTAAGGCAGCCGTGTTGACGTGTGTGTTGTCTGTCCAGACTCCCAGGGAAAGTACTGGTGTGTCGGAGACGACACAGCGGTGGTGTGCAGCAGCAGCGAGCCTGTCCAGTTCCTGTTTGAGTTTTGTGACGTCAACAAGATGATGATTCGCATTCCGGGGGGGAAATACCTTAAAGGAGATCATGCTGGGGGGCTGAAGGCCGGTGCTGACACTGTGGACAGCGCCACCCTCTGGGAATACTGAGAAAGTACAGCCAGACTGCACCATGATGTAACTCGATGCTTCAAAATCTATAGGTAGATAGGTAGCTGTTTGTTTTTGCATATGTGTGTGTGTGTGTGTGTGTGTGTATGCGTGTATGCGTGTGTGTAATTGTGACTGTGCTTGGGTGGATGTGTGGATGTGCTTTTGTGTGAGGTGAAGACTGGAGTTACTAATCTGGAAAGCATGGCACCACTCTGGGTGATTTTTTTTTTTCCTTGACTTAGCATCTCTGCTTACTGGGCTTCAAACTGAAAATTTGAATTTATCATGACTTGCTGACTTGATCAATGAATTATGGACGAATCATGATAACAATTTGGTTACACATTATCTGTTTTACTTCCAGCCCAGTTGACACAAGTTTTACCTGATACGTTTCAGGGATATTACTGGCTAGAGTCAGCAATAGTTGTGTCTATCTATGGTAACTACTGGTATAAATGCACATGCTGAATTCTATTACTCATAATTTACAATATCTAACCTTCCGTTAAATGTGGTGTGGCTGGAGCTCTTCTATTATTGTATTGCTGGTTCTATAACGCTGCTTTCATCTCCTGTTCTCAGACTGAGTCATAAAACACATTATGAAGTATTACTGATCCACATGTTTATGCTGTAAATAATGCTTTCCCTGTCACTGAGCACTTCACAAACGGCTATCATGGAAACTTTAAATGTAAAATTGTGCCGAGGCTCTTAAGAAGAAATAGGATGGGGCGCACTTGGGCCTTACCTCCCATCCACAGTTGCTTCCCCAGTTGATGTGCAGACAGATTGAATGGGTTCTGGTGTAAAGCTCTTTCTAAGTCCTCAGATGAATCTGAAATTGTACTTTTAGGAGGCAAGGAATGCAGGAGGGGGCAAGGGAGATGAGTCTTGACTGCTGGAGCATCCTGAGTCTGACTGGTCATCATATCTGTTGAAAAGGAGGGATGGAAGTAAGGGAGGCTGTGGGGGGACCGCTTACCAATGAGTCTCAGAAGCTGTCCATACACATATGCATGTGTACACACATACACACACACACGCACAACACACATGAACATGTATTCATAGATATACCAACTCGTATTCAGTGTGTGAAGAAGGTGACCCACAGTCTTTACAATGATGTAGTAACTAAAATGAATGACAATGAAAAGCACATATTTGTAGTGTTGAACTGCCTGCCTTAGATCAGGTGCTACTGTTGGCCTGTAAACACAATGATGGGTCAGTGTCATTGGCTATCATTGCGGCTGTGCCTTGCATAGAATATTTCTGTCTTTTCTTCATGTTCATCCATTTGAGCTAAACTGAATGAAAAAGTCCAATAAAGTTTTCTCTCTTGACAAAGAACCTTCGTCTTTGATTTTCTTCTCTTCCTGAAGCACCTAAATTGTGCAAAATGTATAATTGGCTACTTTGACATCACGCTGGTCACTATCAGATGCTGCCCTGAGGTAAGTAGTGGGAGATAATACAAAAGGTAGCCAAACTTACGTTGGACAGTAATTGAAAATAATTATGGGACTTTGATTTCAACTGAGTACTAAATGCATGGGGTCTGCAATGTAGGACAGGAGAACAAAGGCAAATTCAGTGATTTTTTTTTTTTCTTTGTGATCTTACACTTAATTGTTTTGATGTGATGTGATGTGATGTGACATCATATCCCTTTGAGATTGCAGTGACCCAGAAGTGTACAAAGAGAACAGGAGAGGAGGTAGAGGGAGGTAACCTACTTTACTTTCTCCTTTGCAGAAAATGTTTGTCCTCCTAAAACAGTGATTTAGATCTCAAGCTTTCTGTATTCAAGAAAAAAAATCCTGGTCCTACTCACATTCCAACATGTGCATATGTGCTCTGTCATGGACACAGGCAGATCGGCTCCCAGCCATCATTCATTCTCCACAGCAGGATCTCTGCAGGTTGCCATGGTAACAGGTAGAGATGGGGTTTGAAGAGGATGATCTTCAGAGATGCATCCTAAAGGACAAGCAGGCGAGGGAAGTGGCCGACCAGTCTTAGCTCGATAAACTGAACAAACCGTGTAATAGTCTAATCAAATGATCTCATAAGCAAATACAGGCCTGTAGTCTGGAATCAACAGAGAGTCAAAGAGGCCTTTGTGTATCAAATCTTCAAGAAGAGGGCAGACATGTGATAGTCTTCATGTTGTGTACCTTTAAACATGCTGATCACATGCATACACACAAAAATAAAACACTTCGTGCATTCCAGTTAGTGTACAGTCAGCTCTGAAAACCAATATCTCTGTGAAAAAAAAAAAGTTTTCCAGATGACAACATCTGCCGAATCCTCTTGCCAGAAACCAGTAGCTGAGCTGTGGGCACAGGAGCTAAAGCAGGAATAGAGTAAATGGGGAAGATGGCCAGAAAAAAAAATATTTTTTATGTGTTGCTGGCCTTGAGAGTGGGCTGAATTTTTTTCAGTGGTCAGAAGGCACGTGCAGGAAAGAACCTTGTGTTGATGAACCTGATGACCCTGACAGGATTGGATCAGAAAGGAAGTCGAGAGAGTGTGAGAGAGATTTTTTACTTTTATCACCTTTATTAAAACATCTCCAAAGCTACAGATTCAACTACTACAAAACCTACCCACCATAGATACTTTACAAAAACAGATTAAATAGAAAAACAGAATAAAACCCACTATCTGTCTCCGCAAACACACTCACTACCACCGTTCTATCTCTCTATCTCTCTCTCATACACACACACACACACACACACACACACACACAGCCCAACACCACATTATCTGGAGAACGAGGGCAGGGGGATGCAGGAGTGGGTGGGGTTGTGTCATCGGTCCATTTTTGACATCAAATGAAAAGAGGTGAAGAGCAGTAAAATACAAAGAGTAGCAAAACTATCTCTGCATCATCTTTATTCATGGAGTATCTCAGTGCAGAAACATGGACATATGGGATGGATTAATAGGAGCTGTTAAATTAGGTAGTTTCTTTGTTAGTCTATTTGTTTATTGTAGGTTACATAAGATTGCATTGTGGTTAATTGTGTCATTTGTGTGATTTTCCATTATAGGTCACTGAAGTATTTCTATACCCAATAACACCAGCAAATTTGACCTACTGAACAAAACTGAACTTACATTTTTCACTATGTGGTATTGTCTAAATGTGTCTGCTGCTGCCATCTAGTGTGCAATTTAGCAAATTTTCTCCAAACTTCATTATCCATTTTCTAATCATTTGGCTCCATTGCTAACACAACCACTTGCAGGAACAGTGTGACTTTGTAAAAACCCCTTAGAAGCAGAGAAAACGTGCAAGCTAAAGGATGCCTGACAGTGCTATCAGCAGCTCACGCTAGTTAGTTGGCAGGTTATCCTGTTCTTGTGCTTTAGTTTGTTCTTGTCTGTGTTTGTTCGCTTACATGAAACAGGAAGTGCTGACCTTCTTCAAGGGTAGAGATAAGAAAGAGAGAAAAACTAATGAGCACAAACCAAACATAGAATCATGCTTAACTACTGGTACTGCACACAGGAGCACACACATATACACACGTACACACACACACACACACACACGCACACACACATGCACACTGCATGCACACTGAGTCATTATCACTATATGTTTATCCAGTGATAACCAGGCACAGTCAGACAGTGAATGAATGAGAGATTGAGGTATGGAGAGAGAGTTGGAGAGAGAGAGAGAGAGAGGGAGCGAAAAAGAGAGAGAGAGCAAGAGATGTGTGTCTTGTAAGAGTAATGAAATGCTGCAGGAGATGAAATGCATGAAGAAATGTATTAGGAGATTCACTAAGTTCCCGTTATCAGTGTTTGAAAGTGGTCTCATGAGGACAGCTACTTGGAAATCCTATTCTTGATAACCAATCATGTTATAAATGAGTTATCAGTCTGTCCTCTCCTTATTCACACACTGAATCCGCTTCTCAAGACACTCAACAGGGTGTGGGCTTCTTGATTATTGTCAGTGCTAACAATATATCAGTAGTCCAGTTGTAAAAAAAAATTCAGGGGGGATGGTCAATTTTTTTACTTGATGAAAAGTGAGGATGGCAGTTTTACAGGGGGGATGATTTTGACCGTTTTAATTTCAGGGGGGATGCCATCCACCCTCATCCCCCCTCAACTCGAGTACTGCAATATATGATCTCAAGAATTGAAACTACCAATTGTTAGTCAAATTCAGTTCCTCCATTTACTGTATATGTGTCACTTGTTTACAGTTATTATACCAAGGTTTCACAATATGATAAGAAATAGAGTTTTTTTAAAGTTACACATAACACTTTTAATGGACATCTTCCTAGCTGGTGTAATACTGATAAATTATCAATATAATTAGGCAATCATAAGGCAATCAAACAAATTGCATCATATTGAAGACTGATGGCATTGATGGCTGATATCCTTTAAAAAGAAAATAAATAAAAGGACTCTATTGCCCTCTTATTTAGGCTAAAGCTACTGTGAAGAGCTACATCCACACAGCTCAAGGGTTTAATGGACTCATCTTTGTTCCCCTTGTTTTTCCTCTCAGTTTGCTCAAACAAAATGAGAACTTCTCTCTTTTTCATGCTAATGTGCTCATGCCCATGTAAGTGTTAGCTCTGTTTTCAGTGGTAGATTAATTTTAGAACAGACAGAGGGAATATGAGGATGAGTGGGAGAAGATAAGAGGACAACAAGGGGGCTAGGAGTGGACAGATGCATGACAAGAGCATGAAAACTGTGTGTGTGTGTGTGTGTGTGTGTGTGTGTGTGTGTGTGTGCAAATATGAATTCACGTGTCTGTGTTTATATCTTGTGTGTGAGTGTGTGTATTTGCGTAGCCTACATATGCACATTTACGTGTGCATTCGTGAATACTTGTGTGTTTGGCCATTAATTTATGATACTGAAGACTCTAAGCAAAGACTTTCTAAAGAGCAAAACAATGGGCAATGAGTAATTTAAAGATTTATTGATTTATTTATTAATTTAAGGGGACACACACACACACACACACACACACACACACACACACACACACACACACACACACATTTTTTGCAATTTTTGCTCACTGACTTTTTGCATGCATATTTCTATGTAGGCTAAGCAAAGCATTTATGTAAAAAAAAAAAAAAACAGCCTCCGATATCGGATGCTCGGTGTAGCTATCTGGAATTACATCCTTCACACGTTTTATTTGGAGAGCGCGGGGCTATAAATCGTGTAGCATGATGTGCAACCTGACATCACTTTATGTATTCCCGTGAAATGGGGCGTTCTTCCCTGTGGTGTCCTGATAACCTGACAGACGGACAGAAACTGTCCGATGGGCTGTTATGGTCAGAGTTCCGTGACTGATACCCGGTACAAACAACAAACACGTGCTTTTGATGGGCATGTGTCTCTTCTGTGTGTTTATGTCCTAGAACATGAACGACACGAATAGCCTATTAACATCATTAACATGTCAGATCCCAATGTCCTTGACCAAATTCACAATTTGTCTCATTGGGCTATTTAGAGAGAGAGAGAGAGAGAGAGATGGGAGGAGGGAGGTTCTTGGAATTGGTGGAGGATACAGCTGACCAGCCCATAAAAGGCTCGCTCCTGCGGCGCAGAGATCCAGAGCCACCTGCTGCACCAGAGGCGCGGTACTGACCGAGCAGCTCACCGACTGTCCTGTTTCCTCCTCCGGTCATGTCTCCGTCGGTGCGGCCCACCACCACGGTCCGCCTGGTGTTCCTCGGGGCAGCTGGGGTCGGGAAGAGCGCGCTCATCTGCCGTTTCCTGCACGACCGCTTCGAGCACAAGTACACGCGCACTGTGGAGGAGCTCCACGCGCTGGAGTTCGACACCATCGGCGATGCCGGGATTCGCCTCGAGGTTCTGGACACAAGCGGCAGCTACTCCTTCCCGGCCATGCGGGAGCTCTGCATCCGACACGGCGACGCGTTCGCGCTCGTGTACGCCGTGGACGACCCGGGCTCGCTCGAGGAGGTGCGGCGGCTGCGCGACGAGATCCTGGAGCTGAGGGGCGGCAAGGGCGCGCCCATCACCGTGGTCGGCAGCAAGGCAGACCTGACTGAAGCCGATGGTCGCGCGCTGCTGGCGGCAGATGTCATGGCAACAGTAGAGACGGAGTGGGACGCCAACTTCGTGGAGGCGTCCGCGCGCACCGGAGACAACACAGTCGGGGTGTTCCGCACGCTCCTGCAACAGGTGAGCTTGCCGCACCGGTTGAGTCCCGTGATGAGGAGGCGGAGAGAGACGCTGCCCAGACAGACGAGGAAGAAGAGGCCGCCGCTGAAGAAGAACAACAGCTGCACACTGTCATAGACACTGTCACCGTCTTACTGTGTGAGTGGACAGTGCAGCTGGTCTGCGTGTCACGCTCAGGTGTCGCCGGTCAGCGCAGAACCTGCTCTGTCCAGAGGAGGGACGACAGGGAGAAGACTGAGTCCACACAAAAGAAACTCTGGATCCTCTCACCTTGGTGACATCAACCTCAAACTGAGCTGTCAGCCACATGGTGTAATGGGACTCTCCGTATCTGTGCAGGGGATAACACAGATGTATCATAAGCACTGTTATTGTGGATGTGCACATGCAGTTGTTTCTATGTTGGTTTTCCAATAAAACAATGATGACCATTCTCTGCTGTATTTTATGGTAAATGTGTGAAACGTAGGTCTATATTTTACCAGTTAATTTGTACATTTATCAACTGTTGGGGTATGCAGTGATGCTATAATCTGGATTTTATCTGAATCCTCCAAACACTATCCAAAACATTACACATTACGTAGCCCTACAAAAAAACAAATTCCTTTTTACAGTTACATTTGACTGTCAAATAACCAAATAACCCCTAACACAGGTTTTCATAAACTGTCAAGCAGCCATGTCAGTCCCACCTAACCATATTTTGATTGGTGAGCTTGATGAAAATGTGATGGTTGGCTCCTATTTCCTAAAAGTCCTATTTCCACATGTCCATTGGTCAGAATCATATTGAATTATTCCACATCCGTCCATACAAGGTGTGCTGATTAACATCACAGCCGCCCTTGAACCTCAATTTATGTGAATACTTACATCAATCATTGTGATGATAATAATAGCTCATGTCCTGTACTACTAATTTAATTTTTTCCCTCTGTCTGTGCTAAAATTAATCTGCCTCTGAAAACAGAGGTAACACTTACATGGGCATGAGCACATTAGCATGAAAAAGAGAGAAGTTCTCATTTTGTTTGAGCAAACTGAGAGGAAAAACAAGGGAAACAAAGATGAGGCCATTAAACCCTCGAGTTGTGTGGATGCAGATTCTCACAGTAGCTTTAGCCTAAATAAGAGGGCAATAGAGTCCTTTTATTTATTTTCTTTTTAATGGATATCAGCCATCACTGCCATCAGTCTTCAATATGATGCAATTTGTTTGACCGCCTTATGATTGCCTAATTATATAGATTATCTAGTGGTATTACACCAGCTGTCTGTGAGAAGACTACATTAAAAGTGTTATGTGTAACTTTTAAAATCTCTTTTTCTTATCATAATGTGATTCCTTGGTATAAAAACTGTGAACAAGTAAGTCAATTTATCTTAAAACCAATGTGTATCAAACTGAAAACATGTTCCCCAGATCTCCCAAGGCCCCTTTCTACCTTATTGCATATGTTGCAACATGTCTCCCTCCTTGGTGTTGCTTTGCATGGCAATCCTCTCTCTCACTCTGACGGCAGGACAGACAGGTTGGAAGTGATTTTTTTTCACCTGCTCTTTTTGTGCATTCATGTATTTAAGTTTTTGGAAACAATATGGAAGATTTCCTGCGATATATCAGGCCCCGTGCCACACATAAAGGTGATTATTACATCCAGCAATACCTAATTTACACCTGTGTTTTTAGAGGAAAATTGTCAGTGAAAGGCTGATGCAGAGAAATCACTAGGTTGATGGGTCCCTCTGTTCTGGCCAAATGTGGCGAGAGAGGCTCTGATTGAATCTATGTAGTAGTCGTGTACAACTGAAAAAGTTTGAACTGGCAAATCCTGCTTTTTTTTTCTTCAGTACATCCCACAACTTTATATTACTCTAACAACTTAAGATAATTTGCTTGCAATAATACACAATACTACTGTACCGTGATTAGCCCACCCAGCCAAAGCTCAAGTTTAGGCATTAGGTCAGAGGTAGCTAGGGTAGAGGCATGAGGTTGGAGACAGTTTGTGAATGGTTTACTGTGACTAAGGTCAGGTAATGATCTAGGGAGACTTCCAGGTCTTGCCAGTCCTACGAGTGGGGAACAAAACAACAGTTTTTGTTTCTCTCTGCAGTCTTTAGAGAACGGGCATGCTCTGGATGGGTATAATCAACATCTCATTTTTCTAGGCAGAACTGTTGTCCATGAAATGAAATCACATCATCTGGGAATATGCAAACACTTGAATTGAATGGGCTGCTCATGTCTGATCACCATGAAAAGTTATCCATGGCTGGCTTTTCACAGCTGACATGCTTACTGACTGTCCATACATCAGATAGAGTTGACCTGGTTACTCAGCTTCATAGGAATGGACTGTTGGTGCCTTGCAAAGCCAATTAAGACACACTGGTATTTGTTCTCTCAGTTTATTTAGCCAGCTCAGTAGTGTGGACTGTAGTGCAGTGTGGAAGTCATGTGTTGCATTTGTTGTTGTTAGTTCAAGTTCAAATTCAAGTTTATTTAAAGCCCATTATCACAGTTTACAGTTTCAAATGGCCTTAGAAAGTAAATTTATCACCCTCCACATCCACGGTTATCCATCCTCTGGCATGAGGACTCTTAATTTCATTCATTCTGCATTATTTGGGTAGAAGGTAGCGAAGCACCCCTGGACAGGCTGTCAGTGCATCTCAGGTGGGTCAGCAGAGACAGACGTTCATATTTACACCCTTACTTGTATGGGCAGCTTGGAGTCTTAAGGCCAAGTGAGTTGTATAAGGCAGGAAGCCAGAGCACCCATCCACACCAGCACAGGGAGATTAGATGATTGCTTAAAGATGTTAGGATGCAGCTTCTTATGAACACAAACTGGGTATTGCCATCGAGTCGTGCAGCTACAAACCCTCACGATCTTCATTTCCTGTCTCATGGCATGTTTGATCTATATGAATGATGAACTGAAGGGGCAAAAAACAGTAAACAAAATTTGCTGTAGTGTGTATGGGTAGATGAACACTGTACTAGATTAACACATTCATCCCTCAAACGGCTCCTTCATAATCTGTCATGCCTTGTAAGACAACTGCACCACTGAATTATTGGCTCATTTTTACCATAGGCCTAAATGTTTTGGCTGTAATTTCATACAGCCAAAACATGACACCCATTAGCACAGACAAACACACCTGCAAAGTCAGCACTGAGGAAAACAGATCTTGTGCTCACATGTTAAATATTGTGTATTTTTCAGATCAGGCAGATCTGTCTTGTCCCATAAATAAAACGTGGTAGCCAGTGATGTAACATTCAGGACATAATGAATCATACACAATTAAACATAAACATAAGCTCCTGCCCATAGGCTATATTCAAACCTGCTACTGTGAAGACAACTTAATACATTTCTGTAGGCCTAATGTTGTTTGGATACAGAAACAGTACTCCATCTACGGCTTCTAGCAAAATACCACATTGATAAAATATATTCAAAAATGATTTTCTTATTTTCTTCTTGTGTTTATCTACACATATGGCTATTAGGCTACGTGTGTTGTTATGATGCAAAATAATTTCTATGTTGATAATGTATATGCTGTGTTTTTATTCAGTTAGTTACAGTATGCACTGCATGCTTTGTACGCTCAACCTGCTCAGACTTTCAACTAAAAAACGAAATTTGTGTTCAGTTGTGTCCGGTTAAATCCCTTTCTGACTTCATTTCCCGTCAGTACTATGTGTTTTAGGAAGTAGTGGGAGGGTTGCAACAGACACTTGGCCAATCACACAGCAGGATGTCCCCTTCTCGGTTAACGATTGGTTCTTTTTGTGCCGATCTTCCCAAGATGCTTTGCTACGCTGCCTTGGAATTCAAATTGAGTGGGCCAATCGGGGAGCGCCGTAACGACCGAGGCAGCATTTAAACTTCCACTACACACTGTTGTCAAAAGGCAGGACGGGGCGACGTCGCAAACAGGGACCGGTCTTGCTATTAATTTCTTTTTCACCGCATTTTTTTTTTCAGTCCTCAGGAACGCATGCATTGCACGTATATTTTTTAATATCCAGCCAAAGGTTTGACCAACGTTTGCATCTTAAAGTCGCTAGTTTTGATTTGAATTCAGAAGTTTATGTAGCTGACGAGGCTAGCTTCCACAGCTAACGTCAGTCGAGGTGGGGTTAGCTAGCAATCCGAGTGAACGTAGTAGCTCTCGTTCGGGTTTTGCAACATTTTTCTTCTTGTAACGATTTAAATTTTGTAAGTTTTGAACTTCCCCGACGCGCACTTTCCTCCAAAATGAGTGCAGGAATTCCTCGGCCGGCGAACCCGTCGGCACATGTGGATCCGAAAT
Source organism: Myripristis murdjan (assembly GCF_902150065.1). Taxonomy (NCBI): domain Eukaryota; kingdom Metazoa; phylum Chordata; class Actinopteri; order Holocentriformes; family Holocentridae; genus Myripristis; species Myripristis murdjan. The sequence continues at coordinate 26,172,461 of NC_043980.1, forward strand.
CTGCGCCTCTCAAAGAAATCCCTGACATCCTGGTGGATTCACGCACCATGAAAAGATACACGAGGGGCAAATTTCTCGGAAAGGGGGGCTTCGCCAAATGCTACGAAATTACAGATGTGGAGACGAAACAGGTCTTCGCTGGGAAAATCGTGCCCAAATCCATGATCCTGAAGCAGCACCAGCGGGAGAAGATGACATCGGAAATCGCCATTCACAAAAGTCTCAACCACCCCAACATCGTGGGCTTCCACGGGTTTTTCGAAGACGACGACTTTGTGTTTGTTGTGCTGGAAATCTGCAGACGGAGGGTGAGTGAGCGGTGGAAATGTTTGCTGTGTCAATGTGAGCACACTCCTGCCCTCAACGGTCTCTCTCGTTTTAACGTAACTCCCATCTACTTCTGTCAGGCTCTGATGAATTGAATGCCATTAAGGCTGTGCGAACATGCTCCCATCTTGATTTTAAATGTAGTTCTTTAAATATTATTTTAAAACATTCGCTATAGGCAGCAAAAACAAATAATTTAATATCGACTTTTGCTTCATGCTCTCTTTGTCCGGTTTGCGCCGTCCTGCAACACCCTGCCATCTATCTATCATTTTTTTTCTTCATCCAAATGCTTTGTGTTTAGTTGCACCTGCTCCGAGGTCTCATCACTGCAGTTAAATCTGAGTTAAATCGAGCCGAGTTAGTTTCCTCAGTTAAGGCTTGACAACTCGGTCCCACATAATGCATGAAATTGTGTGTTTTCCCTCCACAGTCCCTGCTGGAGCTTCACAAGCGTCGCAAGGCTGTGACTGAACCAGAGGCTCGCTACTACATGATGCAGCTGCTGAAGGGCTGCCAGTACCTGCACAGCAACAGAGTCATCCACAGAGACCTCAAGCTGGGCAACATCTTCCTCAATGATGACATGGATGTCAAAATAGGTAACACACACTGTGATCTTGCACATAAAGTGATGCCAGGTATGGAGACTGGTGAGGTCTGCTAAAATGGCAATGAAAGTATAAGTAACAAAGCTAAATTTAAACACAAACAAACCTGTTGGTTGAGGGAAAAAATGGACTTAACCCACATTACATGAGGAATCTGAGGAATGCACATCCTGAATCAATGCCATTATTCCTTTCCTTATGTTGTATTGTTAGACATTCTCTCTGTTAGGAACAAACAAAGCAAAATGAGGCGAAAAACCAGAGGATTAAAAAAATATATATACTCCACTTGTATGTGTCTATTTTTGGGTGCATCATATCCAAACATAATACATTTGTCTTATCCAGGGGTGCTCAAAGCCAGTCGTGAAGGTCCAGAGTACTGCAGATTTTATTATTAATATTTTTAATCCTATCAGGTTGGCTGCATTCGCCTTGTGTCCCTGGTGTAAATCACCCTGTTTAGGCAGTAATAAGGACACCTACGTAGCTACTAGGAAGTTGTCCAGGTTTCATGGTGCTGGTTAAGGTCTGGGATGCCAGATGAATGCAGTGAGCCGCCTGATAGGACAGAAAACCTGAACTGAAGTATTGCTGGTCTAGTCTGTTGGACTTTGGCCTCACCGAAGCTCTTTCTCCTCAGGCGACTTTGGCCTGGCCACTAGGATCGAGTTTGACGGCGAGAGGAAGAAGACCCTTTGTGGAACACCCAACTATATCGCCCCTGAAGTGCTCTGCAAGAAAGGCCACAGCTTCGAAGTGGATGTGTGGTCGCTGGGATGCATCCTGTAAGTTCAGTCAAGAACATTTAAGTGTCTGGTTGAGCTGATTTTATTCCAAACCACATCAGACACTTACACAGCAACATATACTAGGAAAAATTACTGGCACAAAGTTAACCAACCACCCTCACCCAACCCTGTATGTCTCTGTATTAGGTACACTTTGTTGGTGGGCAAGCCCCCATTTGAGACCTCCTGTCTGAAGGAGACCTACAACCGGATCAAGAAAAACAACTACACAATTCCTTGGGTATGCTGTCACAGTGACTACTTCAAAATTTAAATCAAAGATTATATTAATTTGACATGCGTTCCCTATAAGTTAACTTAACGTCTTCTTGTTCCCACTCTGTCTATTCTCTTATCCCTTCTTTTTTGTCCTCCATACCTCCTTCCTCATTCTGACTCCACCACTTCCTCTGTAGCACATCAACCCGGCAGCGGCCTCACTCATCAAGCGGATGCTGCATGCGGACCCTACTCTGAGGCCCACCATCTTGGAGCTGCAGACAGATGAGTTCTTCACGGGCGGCTACATCCCCCTGCGCCTGCCCACCACTTGCCTCACTGTGCCGCCACGTTTCTCTATCGCTCCCTCCACTGCCACGGAGATGAGCCAGAGACGCCCGCTGACTGCACTCAACAACAAGGGTATTGATCCTACAGCCAGCACTAGACAATTCAATCAAACTGACCGAAAACAGCTTTTAGTCTAAAGACTATGAAATTAACATTGATTTTGAGGCTCAGAGTTTTTATTGTAGCAAACACAATGCCAGCGGGTCACCAGAGTTAGGGATAATATCACTCAAAATTAAAACCTATCTTATAAGGAAATGTAGGTTAAATATTAGTCAATATAGAAAGGCTGATGTCCTGACTTGCAAAGTTAATTTAGATCCCCAATGGCTGGCTCAAAGGTCTTTTTTTCTGGCCTCCATAAAAGTCATTTTTCAACTTTGACTCTTTTTTTCAGCAGGGACAGAAAAGGTGGACGTGAAGGACGAACCTGTGCAAAGGTGAGAGGTGGAAGTGTTCACACATAGCTACAGACGAAAGCATTTGCTCGATTGCTTTAGATGACTAAAAACAGACTGCTAAATATGGAGGCAATGAGTCATAGTATTCAAAAGTAACTGCATAACGTTTTTAATTTTATCAGCACTCTTCTGTAGCTGAGATGCTATCAGGCTTCAAACTGCAGGCTTGTGCATTCCACGTGACTCGAAATTGAATTTCTTTTGTTTGTTTGGCTGTCAAACACACACTAAATGATGTGATAAAGTAGTGTAAAAGTGCAGTCATCACTCAAAGTAACATGCCTGGGGGCATGAGGGATGGGATTTATTCCCCTAGAGCAGGGGTAAGGTCCGGCCTAAATGGATGTATTACTAAGTTTCGATATGTGTATAGGTGTATGTGTGTGTATAATTATAAAATGTAATAAAATAAGAAAGTTCCTTTCCCAGCCATTCTCACATCAGACTCATTGTAAAAGCAAGAGAAAAAAAATAAGCAGGGCTACTCAGAAATTAAAGTATCAAAATGATTTTCCTTTTAAAAAAAAACCAAAAGGAGAGAAATTGGGCACCCTGGCAGTTCTCTTGGTAGAGCACATACGACTTGTTAAGGCTGAGTCCTGATCGCAGCGTCCTGAGATCGAATCTGAGCCTAGGCTCTTCACTGCATGTCATCCCCCCTATCTCTCCTGCCTTCTGTCTTTTGTTACTGTAACAATCAAAAACGAAATGCCAAAAAAAATAATCTTAAAAAAATACTGTTCACTTCAGTCCTCATAAGTGACATTAGGCATAACAAAAACATCAGTCTCACTTTACAAAGTGAAAAATCCATCTTCAGCATTTTCTTTTCTTTCTCCTACATTTGCTTCTCTCGCTGAATAAAGCACTTCCTGCTGTACAACTGATATGATTGGCCGAGATGGTTGAGTGATTTAATTAATGGATAGAATTTACAGGCACAGTACCCCAACAAGCATAGTGACATTGAGTTTAATGAATTTACCTGGAGTTTGTCCAAAAGTAGGACAAGGTTCTCAGTTGAGACAACCTAAGATTTTTTTTTGTTCCATTCATCAAAGTATAAATGAGGACATTAAGGATGTCAGTGACTATGTTCTCTAGAGTTGGAGAGCACTGTATGCACTGCAGGTAATAAGAGTGCTTTGTGACTTGGATTTGTGTGTGTTTGTTCACAGGGAGCCTGAGCCATCAGATTGCCATCTAAGTGACATGTTGCAGCAGCTCAACAGTATCATTGCTGCCAAGCCATCTGAAAGGGCCCACATACGCCAAGGTGAGAACAAACAAATGAAACATTTACAGGCCCTCTTTCATGTTTTTTAAGTTGCAAATTCCGGTGACTGAGACAATTTTGTGTTAATCTTTTGCCTCTGTCAGTATTGTACATATCTTTTTTTTCTTCTCGTATTTCTAGAAGAGGCAGAGGATCCTGCATGTGTTCCCATCTTCTGGATCAGCAAATGGGTGGACTACTCTGATAAATATGGTTTGGGTAAGACCTAGAAGATTTTTTGTCATCCTCCTACTGCCAGAATAAGTCCTGGAGACGATCGATTTGCTTATTTGTGTATATTAAAATGCATACCAATCCACCAGGGAAAGTACATGCTCACTTTACTGAGCATTTGTAGAGACAGGAAAAGATGCAAGTCTCAGTCATAAAATCACCCATGTACCATATTTCTTCTATCATGCTTAGTGTAGTTGATCTGCCGTGGAGTCCTTTTTAGCCTCAGCCTCATGTTGAGAGTGCACCGCCACCAGTAGTTTCAGTTTTACTAAAAAAAAAAATCTATTGAAATGTGCACTACAGTATGGGTTATGTCTGAAGAGTTTCTAATGTGTGTTTCAGGCTACCAGCTCTGCGACAACAGCGTGGGTGTGCTGTTCAATGACTACACGCGTTTGATGATGTACGCCGACGGAGACAGCCTGCAGTACATAGACAAAACATCGGCAGAGTCCTACCTCAGCGTGCGCTCTTACCCCTCTGCTCTTACAAAGAAGGTCAGTAGTTGACTCAACACTTCTTGTCATTTCTCCAAGGAAGATCATTTAAAATATTTCTCAAGGGTTTCCGGCTTGTCGCACATCAGGTTAATTTAGGATTTTGGGCTTATTCCAGCGAGAATAATGCAATTCACCAGTAAGGTCAGGGTTCCTGTCATTATGCCATTTCCTGCTCATTTGCTGCTTTCTTACACAATCCTTATCACATTCCTGAATTTTTTTTTTTTTTTTTTTTTTTCTGTATTTATTTTCTCTCCCTTTTGCAGATAACATTGTTGAAGTACTTCCGCAACTACATGAGCGAGCACCTGCTGAAAGCCGGGGCCAACATGGCGCGGCGGGACGGGGACGAGCTGGCCCGGCTGCCCTACCTCTCCCACTGGTTCAGGACCAAGAGCGCCATCGTGCTGCACCTCACCAATGGCACCGTTCAGATCAACTTCTTCCAGGTAATTAGTCATGCTCCAGTCATCTTTACCTACCAGCTATCTAAGATTGTCCTCCTGTTCCTGAGCCCCTGTTTTTCTGCACTCCTCTCCCCCCAGGACCACACCAAGCTGATCCTGTGCCCCCTGATGGCCGCAGTGACCTACATCGACGAGAAACGGGATTTCCGCACGTACAAGTTGTCTCTGCTTGAGGAGTTTGGCTGCTGCAAGGAGCTGGCCAGCCGCATTCGCTACGCCAAGCTCATGGTGGAGAAACTGCTGGCCTCCAAGCCTGCTACTGCACAGTAGACAGCCTCACCCAGCCACTAGCCACCTCTGCTCTCTGCTGGCCTGTCAGAGGGAGGGACGGTCCTCATAATTGGCATTATTTTATTGGAGTGAAGCGGTTAAATGTGATTTCTTTTTCTTGGATCTATATGAAATCTATTTAAAGGTTTAAAGGTTATCCTTCCCTTATATTGTACATGAAAATTGAATTTCAGACATACAGCTCTGTATTCCAGCCACTGATTTTATTCTTTAGCATCTTGAAAAACGTGAAAAGCTCTTCTTGACAAAACTTATTGATGGCACGTTCCTGCTCAGGCAATGTCACATGGCTGGGTTCCTGACAGCATGGTAGACAAGTTGACCCTGTTTCATCAAGGCAGACAAGGGAAGTTCCCTGTGTTCAGATTCTTACTTTTGGAGTTCATTCATCATTCTCCATGCATTTGTTGTGTTTTTATCACAGTCGCATGTTCTTAAACCTGGATCAGAGGGGACTGATGCATTCTGGGCTTTCAGGCTCACGGACTGAGTGTGTGGAATGAAAGTGTTTTCTTGTTTTTCTCTAGTTTGTCTGGTTTTATCTGTACTGTGTGGAGAGAAAGGGCTGAGAGAAACAGACCATGTTAAGTCTTGATCATGTACATTCTTTCTATAGTTACCTTTTCACTGCTTTTATTCCATATTTTAGATGTCTTTTCAACAAGATGCTTGCTGTACAAACTGCTGAATATGCGTTCAGTGTTGTAAAGATTTTAAGTCTAAATAAAGAGTCTTTGGAAAAAATGGTGTTCTAATATAATTTGCAGAACAGCTGCGAGCTGATCTTGTGTCAGCACACCCAAACAGCTGGCCTGTTTTTATGGTCATGAAGACTTCACAGGTGTGAATGTTATGAGAATCTATAATCCCTCCCTACTAGCTGCTCTTCATAGGCCCACATACATTTGGACTGAAGTCAAAAGACTTTTTTTTTTTTTTTGGAGATTTTCTGTAGCTACTTTGTTAGGTGGGAAATAGTTGTTATATAAATATAGATGTGTGTATATATATATATATATATAAAAAAAGACCTCTTTTTGCTGACCCAATGGGATGTTCTTTTTTACGAGTGAATGCACAAATTGACAAAGGTGTGTAATCTGTCAAAGCTGTGAAATAGAGGCCTCTGGCTCCCCCTATAGGACATAGGTGGCCATTACAGCTCCTGTATGATGGCAGATGAGTCATTTTTACAGGCATATTCAGGGGGGCTCCTGCTCCCTCACTCACCTGGACATCAAACACCTCCAAGATCTTCACTGGTCAAATTAAAAAGACACAAAACTGTCATGTTGTTGTGTAAGACATCACAGTGAGATCCTTAATTTCAAACTTCAACACAAATCTCCATCCCAAGATTTTCCTCAAGGTGAAGCATTGATGTGATTACAGAGAGAGGAAACCAGGAAACTGAGACGTGTGAATGAACTGGTGTGCCATATTTTAACCAAAAACAAAAAAAGTACTTGTTATAGCCATACATTCTTCTTAATAAATAAATAAATAAAATGTTATATTTTTCTAAAAACCACAAACTTTAGCATGTGCAAGCAGTACAGTGCTTTAGTGGAGTTATAGCTTGGGTATATTTAAAGCCCTGCTTGAGAGAGATTGACACAGTCACGTTTTAGGGTGTGTAAGCCTCACTTTAAATTACATCATGTCAGGTGAAAAAGTCATGGTGAATTAAATCATTTTAAAACTACTGTATCAATGCAAATATCCATCAAAGCATGTTCCGGATGTTCAGGATGTGAAGCCTTTGGTCCCATATTTTAAATAATAAAAAAAAGAAAATGAAAACATACCCCCAAGGCCATTCATTAATTTTCAAAAATGTTGTCCAAATTATTAATTTTCAAAACCTGTTGGAACCTCGGAGAATGAACGGAAAAACACAAAACATCTTCCCTGTTGGGAATACATGTGAAAAACTACTGGACAGACACAAATTTTAAAAATAAACAAATGTTTAATGTAAATGACCAAAAAACAACATCAGATACACTGAACAGTTCCTTTTCTTTAAACATACAAACAAATACAAGCATTCAAGTAAAGAGAGTTCCAATAGCAGCCTTAAAAACAGTCAGACCTAAATTACAGCTGTCTAAAACGTAAAACCCCATAGCTGACATCTTCAAACAGAGATGCTCATCTTTCTGGGTCCTGTGTGTGACATGTCAGTACGTTATTTCCGAATGCTGGAGTAAAACCAGCACAACAGTGTCACCTCACTCTCCACTGACTTCAGTTTCCATTTCGTGACAAGTTGGCTTAGCCTAGTGGTTCTTTAGAAAACAGAGCAACAACCTGTTTGCTCTTTGGCATTTTTTTTTATTTGGACACAACAGTGCCGGGTAAATGCTAAATATTTAAAATAAAATTATATTTGTTACAGTACCAGCTTCAGTAGTGTCTCACAGCAGAGGCTCTTCTAAAACCACACAGACTCATACAGTACAGTGACAGATCAACATTCACACATGATGAATATAAAGTGAGGCGTGGCATTGTTTTAGTCTCTTACACAGGTGTAGCGGTGCAGAGTGAGGTCTCCGTTGTGATGTCCAGTTATCAGGGTGTCCTGCCCCCCCCAGCGGGCCAGCTGCCAGCCTTCAGTCTCTGGAGTCCAGACCAGCCTGGAGCCCCTGCGGCCCACCAGCTCCCACACAAACACACAGCCGCTCTGGCTCAGACCCACCACACGGGAGCCAAGAACATCTGCCTCACACAGCCTGCAGGGCACACACACAAACACACACAGAGTGTCAGAAGTATATTCACTCATTCACTCACTCTCTCTCTCTCTCTCATACACACACACACACCTCATCCTCCATCATTCAACTTCTCACCTGCCACTCCAGGTTTTGGGTGTACAGATGTGAGTAGCGAGTGCAGATCTGCCATTCAAGGGATTAACAGCAACCAAGGACAACAGAGCCGTTCTCTTCCTCTCCTCTTCCTGCTCCTCCTTGGAAAACATTTGCTCTTTTGTCTTTTTGGCCTCTTTCTCTTCCTCTTCCAAAGAGCTGAGCAGCTGATGCTGCAGCAGGACAAGTAACACCCCCTGAACAGGAACACAAGCACAAACACATTGGAATGAAATAGAAGACAAAATGAACTTAATCAGTTGGGAATGAAATATTCTAAAGAGTGAGACAGGTGTGGTGGCACACACACATTCTCATCCAGAGTTACATAATGTTGCATGCAAAACACACAGACGTACACCGTGGGTGTATCCTCTGAGACAGGCGGTGTATGATAATCCTTCTCTGAGGATGATCCTCTGTAACAGCTGCCCAGTCCTCAGATTCCTGTAAACAAACCAAAAGATCCTGATGTCATTCATGTGTCGATTTTTAGATTGGGAACCTCTTTCTCTAATTTGAATACAAAACAAAACAGAAAATAGAAACAACTGAACATTCATAACACAAAGTTGAGGGTATTATTCTTTGTGTCAACATTTTATTTAGTGTTTCAGCGTTCTAGGGAACTTAGTTGTCACTGATCCTTAATCAGCACTTCTGACTCTGTGAGACTTGAAAACAGTGGTCAAAAGTGGCTCACCTGAGTGTTTCTTCCACATTCATTTAGCAGTGGTCTGCCACTTCAGCAAGGAAGTTTTAATTTCACATTTTTGCTCACTGTGGTGAGTTAAAATTCGAAATTAAAATCATTTACCTGTACTATTATCTAAAACTAAAATATGTGTAGTCTAAGTATTAGAAGTAATTATTATATTATGATGAGAAAATATTTATAGCTCTATAACCTCAACTTAAAACATGACTGAGAGCCAAACGGCAACACGGGAAAATAAAGACAGAAACACTGCTTTTTGTCAACTACATAGCGGTAAACAAGACAATTATGTGAACCACTCTCACTCTATCGTCTCACATACCAGATAAAGAGATGTCCACCTTCAGCCGAGCCAATCAGAGCGTCTGAAAGCCCGTCCACTGCAGCCAGGGCCTCGACACACACACCAGGGGACGTAAGAGGCTGAGAGATGGGTGCACTGAGAATGAGAGGAGACACTGAGTCATCTGTACACAGACACACAGCCTGAAAAGAGAGGAAACCACGGATACCAAAGCGCTGCTACCTGCTGTCTTCTGACAGAGTGAACAGCTGCAAGGTGGAACTGGTCGCTGAGTGGGAGGAGCTAACCACTCTGGACCTCGCCACACCCACAACAGCCTGGACCAACCCCTCACACAGCAGCACCTGCAAGCGGCTGGAGCAGGACAACATCCTGTATGCATGTGTACACACACACACACAAACACAAACACAAATACAAACACAAACGTTAGCCTCATTTCTGAAAATACTGGAGCTCTGTCAACTGAAAGTGCATATCTGAAACTTCAGTTGAAAATGTTTTTTTTTTTTTTTTTTTTTTTTTTTTTTGTCTCACCTAACTTCTCTGATTTCCAGCTGACCCAAAGTCACACACATCAGCCCAACAGCATCCGGGACAGGGAACACACTGATCACTGGCTGCAGTGTAAATACACTATATTACCAAAAGTATTCGCTCACCTGCCTTTACTCATACTATGAACTGAAGTGCCATCCCATTCCTAACCCATAGAGTTCAATATGATGTCGGTCCACCTTTTGCAGCTATTACAGCTTCAACTCTTCTGGGAAGACTGTCCACAAGGTTGAGGAGAGTGTTTATAGGAATTTTTGATCATTCTTCCAAAAGCGCATTGGTGAGGTCACACACTGATGTTGGTCAAGAAGGCCTGGCTCTCAGTCTCCGCTCTAATTCATCCCAAAGGTGTTCTATCGGGTTCAGGTCAGGACTCTGTGCAGGCCAGTCAAGTTCATCCACACCAGACTCTGTCATCCATGTCTTTATGGACCTTGCTTTGTGCACTGGTGCACAGTCATGTTGGAAGAGGAAGGGGCCCGCTCCAAACTGTTCCCACAAGGTTGGGAGCATGGAATTGTCCAAAATGTTTTGGTATCCTGAAGCATTCAAAGTTCCTTTCACTGGAACTAAGGGGCCAAGCCCAGCTCCTGAAATACAACCCCACACCATAATTCCTCCTCCACCAAATTTCACAGTCGGCACAATGCAGTCTGAAATGTACCGTTCTCCTGGCAACCTCCAAACCCAGACTCGTCCATCAGATTGCCAGATGGAAAAGCGTGATTCATCACTCCAGAGAACGCGTCTCCACTGCTCTAGAGGCCAGTGGCGGCGTGCTTTACACCATTGCATCCGACGCTTTGCATTGCACTTGGTGATGTGTGGCTTGGCTGCAGCTGCTCGGCCATGGAAACCCATTCCATGAAGCTCTCTGCGTACTGTACTTGGGCTAATCTGAAGGTCACATGAAGTTTGTAGCTCTGTAGCAATTGACTGTGCAGAAAGTCGGCGACCTCTTTGCACTATGCGCTTCAGCATCCGCTGACCCCTCTCCGTCACTTTACGTGGCCTACCACTTCGTGGCTGAGTTGCTGTTGTTCCCAAACGCTTCCATTTTGTTATAATAGAGCTGACAGTTGACTGTGGAATATTTAGGAGCGAGGAAATTTCACGACTGGATTTGTTGCACAGGTGGCATCCTATGACAGTTCCACGCTGGAATTCACTGAGCTCCTGAGAGCGGCCCATTCTTTCACAAATGTCTTGTTTCACAGTCTGCATGCCTGAGTGCTTGATTTTATACACCTGTGGCCAGGCCAAGTGATTAGGACACCTGATTCTGATCATTTGAATGGGTGAGCGAATACTTTTGGTAATATAGTGTACATGCAAACATGAATAATACAAGTGATAATACAAATCATCTTTTGCAATTAATATTAAAACACATACATACACACACACCTCATCGAATGTCCAGGTGTGCATTAAGCTCCAGTCAGATGCTGCAGTGTGATCCCACACACACACCGCCCACTTTCCTGCTGCTGCCACATACAAACTTCCTGATGGTCCAGGCAGACAGCATGCATCCACCAGACAGCCTCCAGCTGGGGCCTGCACACACGCACATGTACACACACACACACACATACACACACACACCCACCGCGCACACACCCACACAAAATTATCTGTTAAACAAGAAACACTAAAGACATAATAGATGCTGCAGACATCGATATGTCCTCTGCAAAAGACCTAATTTAATTTGAAACAGTACATTTACAACTGCATGATGACTTTTTTCTTTTCACCTTTAAAACATGTGTGCATCTCATAATGTGCTCCTCTGCCATCTCCTTTGTTTGCTCAACTTGTCCATTTCCATCCTCGCTCTCGATACCGCAGCTCGCCTGCTCACCTGTGCCTTGCATCTGGAAACAAGGCTCAGGTTGGCAGGGACCAGGTACGACACTCTGGCACTGACGGGCTGCTGCTGGTGGATCAGATGACACCTGAATGTGCCTGGAGCAGGGGACAGGGGACGGAGTGGAGGGCAGGCGAATGAAGGATGTGCTGGGAGAGAGGGTGGACGGGCTGTGAGGCGGAGGCTGGGTGAGAGCTGGGCCAGAGTGAGACAGAGTCAGGGGGAGGGCAGCAGCGACGGGGTGAGGCGTCTCTCCTAGGGATGGGAGGGGCGGGCTGGAGGTGAGAGCAGCAGAGGAGAGCAGGTGGGGGTTCAGGAAGGGGCAGGGTGGAGAGGCCACAGTAGGGCTAATTAGGAGCTGGGAGCGGGCAGGGGGGTGCGGTGAACACTGAGCAGGGTTAGCCACCAGTCTGTCTGTGGGCAGTTTACTGTTGGGTTCAAAACGGTCCACCATCAAACACTTGGAAGACTCTTTGTCCAGACTTTCCACATTTGGACAACCAGAGGAACACTCTCCTGGAGTGTCAGTGTCTTTGCATATCTGCGTAGTGGAGCAGTTGTTTGAACAATCTTCCGGCATTTCCCTCGGGGAGGTGAAAAGAGTCTTTTCGACAGGCTTGTCTTCTGTTTGGTTTGTAGACCTCTGCTCCTCCAAATGGTGGACTACACCAGGGCCATCTGTTTGCTTCTCTGTTGACATGATGGATGATTGTCCCACTGTGGAAATTTCATCTGAACGCATGACTAAATCCTTCATTTTGCCTCCAAAATGGTCTGCAGGTAGTGCTGGACAGTGCTTATCAGGCTGTTGTGTGAAATGGTGGCCTATTTGTTTATGAGTGACACTGCTGGTAGAACTTTGGTCATGAGTACATGCATTTATAGTGTCTTGCTCCTTAGACTGACAATCGGTGGCTGACAGTGACATGGATTCTGAGCTGGTGTCTGACTGGTGCTCACTATGTAGGTTTTCAGGCTGCTGGTCTCCAGGGTGTTCTGAAGTATCTCTAGTTGATGGATCTTCAGTTGAAGGTTTGTCTGTCAGGTTGTCCGCAAGCTGAAGTGTATTCAACACTGTAGACAGGCCTTCAGACTGTATAGGCACTTGTGTTTGTTCAGGAAGGTGGGGTGAATTTGGGATACTGGGAGTGAGACTGAGTGGCAGGGAAAGAGGCGCTACTTGCTCACTGCTGCTGCTGCCACTGTAGAGCGCGTTAATATGCCGGCTGCTGCGTGTATTGTAAGAAGGGGGCGTGAAATGTTCTACTGCTGTTGTGACTTGGCGGAGCTTGTGCAGCTTGAGGGAGGCAAACTGGTCATCAGGGAGATGGAAATCCTGTTGGAAATCAAAGCTTGCCAGGTTGTTGACCAGTGGGCCAGGGGCCAGAGAGGGAAGAGGGAGCAGAGTGGTCCGAGGAGATGGAGAGGAGGGCAAGAGAAGAGACTGCCAACTCACTAAATATGGAGGACACAAGGGGAAAAAAGGAGAATATGAGATGATGCAGACATGCAAGGCATTCTTTTATCAACAGTTATAATAATTTCATACTATACCAAACTATTGTTTCCAATCTTACCGAATCAGTTTTTAGTCCTTGCCTCAAGTATTGCTTGTTTTCTTTCCTACCAGGGTGCTAAAGGAACACTTCATCCAGAACTATACGTATTCCATCATTTTCCAAAACTGTAGCCATTTGTTAGAATGGAGGCGGTCGGCGACTTGGATAAAACAGCAGCAAAAAGGATTTTTAATTCTCAAACTCTTCTTGCAACCAGGTTTTGATTGTCTGTGTTTTTATGTTCAGTGCGTTCCAAATCAGTGCGCTTCGGCAAAAAAAAAATTCTAAATAAACCAATTACACGAAATGTATCCTGCACAAATACACACATTCACCAAACTGATTCTCTGGCTTGTTAGATGAACATTTGCTGCAGTGTCAGAATAAATGCCAACTGTCAATGTTGCCGGCAGGCGGCTACAGTTTTTGGAAACTTTGCTCTGTGATTAAGATTTTATCAGATATTCAAGGCATCTTACACTGAGTAGATGACATTAAACAAAGTTTTGGGGTGAAATATTCCTTCAATTGCTGGGTTATTCAGTCATGAGGACTCAGACTGAAGACTGTTGGTTTTTAAATTTTAAATATATTGTCTTCAACACTTTAACATAAGTAAGAAGTACTTACCACATTAGCTTACTTACTTACAAATATGCAAAGACAAAACTGACAACATTCGTTCTCTCTCTCTCACACACACACACACACACACACACACACACACACACACACACACACACACACACACACACACACACACAGAGTCTCTCTCCAAGTCTTACTTTTGTTCATCTGTGGAGGTTTCTTGGTTCCAGAGCACTTCTTCTGGAAGATAGGATAGACATTCTCCAGAGATCCAGAGGCAGGGCTGGATTCAAGTCTGTCAACCCCAGAGGAAGGCTGGGTGGCTGCAGTGTGGACAGACGGAGGCTGAGGAGGGTGTGGAGCCGCACCTGGATCCTCTAAACTCAGGCAGCGCTCTGGCCCGTCAGTCCCAGAGAGAGACGGAGACAAAGAGGTGGTGGTGCTGGTAGGCTGGGGATTGTCTGTGGTCTGTCCCAGGCTCGGATGAATAGTGTCTAAACTGAAAGAGCACCGTGAGCTTGGCGCTTTCCCTCTACCCCTACCTCTACTCTTCCTTCTGCCTCTCACTGAACGCGTGGTGCAGGCTGTGGTGGAGGAAAAAACACCTGAATTGGTCTGACTGGCTGGGATTTGACTGATGTCGCTGGAGCTCTGACTGTTGCTGGTAAGATGATCAGATGTGTGAGAAGAGGAAAAGTTTGTTTGAGTGTGTTGATGTGGCTGTTGGTTGGTGTCAGTGTGCCTGTCTTGGTGCGCACTTCTGTTGCACACTCTGCCCCGACCCCGACCCCGACCTCTGCTCCGCCGCCCCCCAGTGAGCTGGGACAGTATAATCGCCTGCATGTCAGGTTGGCTCTGTGAGATTGTCATACGCCTTGTGGTTCGAACGTAGTACTCCACTGGAAAAAGTAGCCCCTCCACCAGAGTGCAGGAGTCCAAGAGGCCTGCCCCCTCCTCATCACGCTCTGCTGCTACCTTGTCAAGTCCTTCATTCTTTTCTCCCCTGTCACTTTTTCCATTTTCCATTTTCTCTCCTGCATTTTGTTCATCTTCACTTCTGTTTACTTCACACAGCTCTGCACATGGCTGTCGTTCTCCAGTCGTCTCATCCTCCTCTCCTCCCCCTGTCTCTTCTCCTATGCCGTCTGTGCTGTCTTGTCTGCCACCTTCAGTCTCTATGGCTGGGCTCCAGCATGGGAGCAGTAAAGACGGTGACTCAGATTCTTTGCTCTCTTCATCTCTTAACTCAGTCTTTCTTTCCCTTTGCTCTTGGCTTCGTCTCTCCGTTCCCTCCACCTCCTCCACTCCACTGTGTCCATGCGAGTTCCAGTGTGAAAGCAACAGTGAGGGAGACTCTGAACCAGCATGCAGTTCTTCACTTTCACTCACAACTGTCATCTCCTCTGTTTTCTCTTTCTCTTTCTCCACCTCTCCCTCAACTCCTTCCTCACTGTTGTCTGTACTCCCTCCAGCCTCAGCACTCCTCCGTCTCCTCTCCCAGCGCAGGCGGCTGCGTCGTGACCGGAGGCGGAGCGCCGGACTTGCTTTGTGGCCTCCACTTGGATCGAGGCCATGGCCGGGGTCAGGGGTTGGAGGGCACGCAACATCTGAGGGGAGAACGAACCTGATGACTTGATTCTTCCTGGAGTTATCAGAGTCATCTGGGCCTGAAAAAAACATTAGAAATACAGCAAACTTTAATGTGCGATGTACCACAAATAAAACACTGTCTGTCTCTAAATCTTAACAGTATGTAAAGCTTGTGTTTGTCGGCGGTATACTATACACAGACTGTACATGCTCTAGTGTCATTATATATTATATGGTTAGCCAAACGTTTTCCTGTTCATATTTTTAGATACTTCCAAAGTATGTATTTACTATATAATTGCTGCTGAAGAAATTCATGCTGTGGTTAGGCTGGCTGCTGGAGCAACAGCTTGACAGATTTTTTACAGCAGGGTAGCCTCACCTCCAGCTTGTTCGTGACCCTGGGACGAGCCCGGGGTGGTCCTGGTACGAGTGTCTGGTGTTAGACAAGAAGAGGACGGGGTGGGACAGGTGCCAGATATGAGCCCTGGGCCACTCTGGGTGTGGAGGTTCTGCTCTGTGATCCTGCTCCTCACATGACTCCGCACCGCCTCAGAATGCTCAGCGCGCTGTGTGTGTATGGGAGAAAGAGGATTTCAAACACACACACTAATGCAAACAGAAGGAGAGACTGGCAGACCTAGTCATAACTCTCACCTTTAGTCTCTGCACTGTCCTGTGGTATTCCCTTTGTAACAGGACCAGCTTCCTGCGGAGCTGAGTGGGGAAACAGGGCAGTGTGTGAGCAGCTCTCAGGAATGGACATGCAGAGGTGTGAAGCGCTCAGTGTGATGTAAGTCAGTCACATGTACCCACCTTCTCCTTGTCATCACAGTGCAACGTAGTTTTTAGCTTGTCATCACAGTGCAGGATATCATCCAACTTGTTCTCCATTCTCTCCAGTCGACCCTGACACACACACACACACACACACACGTTTACACGAGAATAACTCGACCAGAAGTAGCAGTTAAGTTAAATTTAGGTTAGTACTTATCAAACATATTATATTAACCCTGTGAGGAAACGTTTACTTCAGTATAACCGCGTCAGAGGAATAAACGAAGCTAGCAAAATGTTACGCTGCTAAGTTACTAACATCACTCAGCACAACAGGACGAACAAGGAAACGCTTAAGTTTTGTTTTTATACACAGGCTTTGCTCGCCAAGACGGTCAACTCGATGTTTAATGTGCCTCTGGCCGGAAACTCACCTTACAGTGCGATATTTAACCCTGCCGTTTCATCCATCGCAAGTTTATTTTGCTGCTCGATCAAACTGGCATCGATTTAGTTCCAATTTCCCGCGACTCTTCATCCAGACATGAGCAATGGAAATCCGATAGCACGAGCGCATCGAACGGAGCCCTACTTTTCCTCTTAATTAGTGTTCTTATAAATTTAATTAAAGAAATACATTTCCGGGGAACATTACACAGAAATTCAAATGAGAGAGGAAAACAAAATGACAAACTAAAATTAAAGAAAAGACAGGACATAAAACACATTACACACTAACACAATATACTAATGAGAAAAGACATTAAAAGGCGAGAAGAGGTAAAACTCATTACAAAACAGGTTAAAACAGGTTGAGAATATATTTAGCTGTAGAATATAAAATAAGCTACTTCCACTATGACCAAAGAGCAAAATCATACCTGCACACCTTTGGGAGAAGCCTCCAGTTCAGCAAGATGTCTCTTTAATAAGAGATTCAGCTCTCAGAAATAACTTAATGTGGCAAATCACAAATGCCCATCAGTCTGAGCACAGGAAGTGGAAAAAAAACAATGTTGAGCAGCCTGGGTTTCACTATTACAGAGAAGGCAGCCTGAAAAAGCACACTTCACTTTCTCAGTGGTAATTTTTGCCGCATCACTGAAACAGGATGCAAATTAATCAATGCAAAAAATAATTGGAGCGGTCATCTTATCAGTGTAAACCCTGAAATCAACAAAAGGAATTGCATACATTCTTTGAAGTTAAAAAAAAAATGTATTTGGACCCATTCACTTGGTGAAATGCTGAATGTTGAGACACGATGTGGCAAAGTGGAAGGAAATCTGCTCTCGATCTATCAGTCTTTCATAAAACAGTGCTTACCCACATCTGATAAACTGTAAAAATGCCGGTCAAAAGGTTCTTTTTTTTTTTTTTTTTTTTTTTTTTTTTTTTTTAGCCCACAGCACTTTGTCATATTTTTGAAACAATAAGCCCTTTGGAGATACACAATAAAAGACCTTAGATGTGTGCAATGTTTGGTTCCTACACATTATCACCCGGGCCCATGTGCATAAAGGCCCTGAGCCAAGCATCTGGTGCCACACTGCCTTTCATGGCATCATCCTGTGCCGTGCTCTCACTCACAGGCCTACATCTATTATACATGCATGGCCTTATCAGTAACACAGCACTTCATCCTGCTGAGATGAGTCTGCATGCTGACTGCCAGTGAGAGCCTTACGACTGCAGATTTTCATGTGTTTGCGCTAATGCAAAGAGCCAAAAGATGATAAGACAGACTGAGTTTGAATGGCCTGTCAGTACTATGGAGAGCAAATAACAATCAGATGTTGTTTTGTATTACTAATGAAAAAAAGATTAACATGGCCCGCCTGCAGTGGTAAAAGAAAGGAAAACTGTTTCTTTGTCCTGCTCACCAATGTCATGAATGGACATGCATGTGGGGGTGATTTAGCTAATGTCCAGTTCAGTTGCTTGAACTCTGATGGAGCTATTTGTGTTGGCAAAGCCGAAATAAATAAATAAATCATAATCTGTTGTTGCTTATTACCATTACTTGATGAATGGTAGGCTAGCCTATTGTGTGTAAAGCTGTTGTATAAAAGCAATATCACTCTCAGGGTTATACTGAATCACAGTACAACAGCACTCTGCGTGATATTGCATAAGTAAGTCCCGATATTTATAATGAAAACATAATTATAAGCGGACGTGAAATCGATGGTTGTATAATTAAAGCAATTTCAGAAGCAAACAGAAATGTTTATCTTCTTAACCAGTGTCTGGTCATTTTCACCAATGCATAGTAAAAAAAAAAAAAAAAAAAAAAAAAAAAAATCTAATCTCGAGAACTGATTTTCAGTAAAAGTCACTGTGACTGCTGTTCATTTGACTCTGTTTACCCCCTTTTAGTGCTCTATGTCGCCCCCTGGAGGACTGACACATTCTTGGAGGTGGAGGACCTCCCTGTCCTTGTTTTTAAGTTTTGTGCATGTTGTTACATTTATTGTTGAAAATCCTCAGAACCATACATAATATATAAATAATCAAACTACTATAAGATATAAATGGTAATACTTTAATCACAAAATAGTTTCTCCAATACAATGATTTTTAAAAATACCTACATACAGAACATAGACTAAAAGTAAACAGAAAGTGGGCCTATTCTTCAGACCTGAGCCAATTAGAGTTTAAAACCTTGTGAAACACCAAGTTGTCTGAGATCAGTTGGACTCAAATTATGAACTGAGATGCAGTATATTGTCTCAAATGTGCGGACCCAACTCATTTGGCACTCTGGGTGGGCTAAAGTAAATCTTCACTTTGCCAAAACACAACTTCAAAGTATTTTAAATAAATTGGGCTCAAGTCTGGTATCCATACATTCATAAACTACAAGAGGATAATATTACAGAGACTGAGAATATTACACAGACTGCATATACAGTAGCAAACATGGCAGATCAGAATAAATTCTGGTTTATAAGCACATGTGCGTGCATGCATGTTGGTGACTTTTCGTCTGTTTGTGACCAAGTGACTTTTGCCAAGTGTGTTTTGTCTGGGTATGTTGATGCTTTAATGAGTTTCTCCTGTTCTTGCGATAACCAAAGTCGAGGTAGTGCCTTCATGCCCGTCTACATGCCGATGTGTGCGTCTATGTTTGCCTAGGTAGGAGAAATGGTCCTGCTCCTCAGACAGCCACAGGTGAGGTACTTCATGGCAGTCATGCTGATGTGCATGAGAGGGCCCAGATTGAAGAGCATGTGGTAGAAGGCATGGACAGACAGCCCTCCAGTTTCATCAGCGTATTTCAGCGCTACGATCGGTGTGTACCAGGGGTTGGTCATGTTACGGAATCGCGGGCTGCTCGCCTCAATCACTTTTTTGGTGCACTGCACATACGGGAATCAAGCAGAGAGGAAAAAAACAACAAGAACAAAATTAGTGATTCACAGTCCCACAGGTGAGAAAACAAATTCACAAATGATGCAGGTAGATTTCAAACATAAAGAAGGACCAAGAGTCACACAGTGTACTGTACTTACCCTCGCAATGTCATCAGGCGTTTGGCCCAGTACCTCAAAGATGTCAACTGAGGAGGGAAGGTAGACATTCTTGAAGTAATGGATAGTGTCTGGGTCAGCTCCAGGATACTCCTTTTGTCTCACGTCCTGAATCATCTTAGCCTCGAATTCTGTATGCACCGGGCCCGGCTCAATCATAGACAAACTGAGGATAGAGACACACAGGAAACTGAGGCAAGCGGGGAAAGAGGTAACACAAGTGATGGGTGCAGCCGTGAGCCAAAGAGCATAATAAATACACAATTCACACCCTGTGTCAAATATAAAATTTCTAAGTTTCCCATGACTTCCCTTAATTTAACTAACTAATTTAACTAATGTGAACGTAAGTTGTACAAATATGACAACATTTTTTAAACACACTTAAGATTCATCTTATTCATCTTATTAAAGTTAATTTGTTATGTTTTATTTTGTGGGGAAAGTGACCATAACATGGACACAAGGAAATTAATTACTAGTAATTGAGGTGGTCAAATGTCCAAGATATTCTATAACATGTCCCAAGAACTTGTTCCCTGGCTTTCCCTGTTTGGAATAGGCTTTGTAAAGAAGTGATAGATAAGAAGACTGTAAATCAGGGGGAAAGAGGATGTTTTGAAAGTGTAGCACAAGCAAAATGTAAAAATGGGCAGATTCAGTAATTGAGGAGAGCAGCAGGTGACAGGACAGGATGATTGGTTATTGTTAAATACTAAAAAATGAAAATGATAGTAAGTAGGACAGTTGTATGTGTACTACCAGTGTTAATAATAAAGGATAAAGCTGCAGTGGCACTCACGTAACATTAAACTTCAAAAGCTGCACAGCCAGACTCTCACAGAAACCCTCCATGGCAAACTTGGAAGCTGCATACACATCATTAAACACCACACCTGCAGAAACACAGCGGCATGTAAATCCACTCAATATGTGTAAAGATATAAAACAAGACAATATGTACAATATGATACATTAATCCTTCTCCTTTACCGTAATGCTTATGCTGCTTATTATTAACCTCTGGTCTTTCCATCCACCACCGATCCACAAATACTTAAGCTGATTAATGTCTTTGTATGTTTTGAACACATAGAAAAACACACCTCCTCTCTCCTATTCATTAAGTTCCTCACACCTCTCTCCTGGCTCACCTTGCAGTCCCATGACACTGCTGACCACGATGATGTGTCCTCCCCTCCTTTTCTTCATATCAGGCATGACCTCCTTGATCATGCGAATCACCCCAAAGAAATTGGTCTCAAACACCTTCTTCATCTCTTCAATAGGGATGCTTTCCAACGGACCCACCAGCCCAATCCCTGCATTGTTGACTGGTTCGGAGAAAAGAGAGAAATAATAGAGATGAGGTGCACATTCAATATCAATTCTAGAAAGTGTAGCATCTTAATAGATAGTTCACTGTTACTCACTGAGGATATCCACGTGCCGGTCTTTGATGCCGTCGATACACTGTTTGACAGACTCATCGCTGCAGACGTCCAGCACAGCCAGGGAGAGAGTCTTCCCGTATGCATCACCCGCCGCCTCCACCAGCTTATCTTTACGTTTCAGATCACGCATTGTGGCTATGACTGCATGGGAGGTGGGAGGAGAGGGAATTAAGACACAGAGCCAAAATAGTTGAGAGAGATCAGCCAAGGTTAGCTCTATGTATTTTACTATCTCTGTTGATTTGTGTTGTGCTTTTGCCTTGGCAACACTGCATTCTCTGCCAGGCATGCAGGCAAAAGCATGCTAAAATGAGCTGATAGACAGATGAAAAAAAAAGCCTAGCTATGTAATGCAGTCCTGATGTTACTTCATTGCCATACATCTGAGGTTGAATAAAGCTTTATTAGTGTAACCCCCTCAGTTATGGGAGTTGGTCATAAATGTTGAGGAATTTGGATAATTAAATATATTTTGATGCCATGCTACAGCTTATTCACATAAAACGCATACATCCTTATTGTCCAACCTGTCTGGTGTTTGTGCAGGTAGAACAAAAAACAACAAGGAAGTTTTCCATCACTGTCTGTTTTACATTTGCCCAATTAAAAGGCAAGTTTTTGAAATCTGAAATCCTGCGCGCACGCACGCACGCACGCACACACACACACACACACACACACACACACACACACACACACAACTAGTATATAGTGCCAGCCTTTCCTTAAAGTGAATGGGAATTACGTGAGCAAGATCTTGTTAAGCAAAATCCTGGACCAGCTGGGAAAATCTGTATGCGGGGAGGTGAATAAATAATCTGCACTCGCTCAACGACAAGTCTGCTGTAAAGTGCTCTTGAGCAAGGCACTGACCCCCAAACTCCTCCATTTGTACTGCTCAGTGGCCAGCAGACTGTGGTTTTACTGTGCAGCCTCCAGGTGATAGAGTGTGAATGGCTGTAACTCTCCCTCCCTTCACCCCGCAAATACTACGCCTCCACACTGTTGCCGTAAATAGACATATGATTAGGCAACCCGCCTGGCTTACGTGGTTAAGAATAAACAACAAAGACAATATCACCATCTGTATAGTGTCAGAGTTCAATGGATCGTGCTGCATGTAGGAGCACAAATACGGCATGTTACACACAATTCCTGTATCTTATGATACTAGTGTGCATCGTTTTATGGGAGGAGTAAAATAGGATATTAAGTATTCTTGAATATCTGCTTGAATCCTAAAGAGGTGCCAAGTGTGTGTGAGTGTGTGTGTGTTTGAGCTTTGTTTAGGCGAGAAGTTCCTTCCTGAATGAGAACTGTGTGTTTATGTACATTCTGTGCTGTAGGAACAGAAGGAAAGTGGTGAGAGGTCAGGAACAGGAGGGTGGGATCATACAAAAGACGTTTAGGGGGAAAAGGCACATACACACACACATAGGAAATTGCACCCATATATTTCCCTTTCCTGACTCCTTTCATGGGTAGTGTTCCCCATATGGGGTCCACCCTCTGTTCTCAGGGCCCCTCCATCCAAATGTTCCCTCAACATAAAAGGAAGAATTATTTCTATACCTCTGCTATATTAACAAAAAATGAAGAATCTGATATCAAATGTTCAGAAAATATCTAAGCTGATTCCAAAAATAATCTCTTTTTTGCCCAATATATTTATTGATTTTCAGGTTGCAAATCAAATCACATTGTACAATGAACAACAATTATATAGGACATAGGACATAGGACATTACTCCATCCCTATCTCCTATGTACAGACATGAAATAAACACATGAAAAAACAAACAAACAACAAAATCAAGTAAAAGGTAAAATAAACTAATGTCAATACCAATCCAATAGTAAAACAAATAAAATATGATAAAATATGAAATAAAGGTGATTCCCAGATCATACACAAGAAGAATAAGATTCTCTCTTATTCAGACATTTTTACTAACATAACAAAAGCTTAACAAAGTTGGCATTAATGCTGGCATAAACAACAACATACACAATCCTATGTTCCCTCAACATAAAAGGAAGAATAATGTCCATAATGTCCATGTCCTGTGGTATATACACAAAACCTATAATCTGGTAGTGCATGTTCAGTAAATAATATCTGAAATGGTGTTTGAAAATAGTGTGTAGAAAAAAAAAAGATAGCACTATGGAGCACAAGGAACATAGATAAGCTCCCTCCTAAATTCACTGACACTAATAACAAAGTGGGTATCTTATGCTTAAGACTGTCAGTGCTCTAAAGATAGCAGCCTTAGCACAGACACTCTGTGGTGAAAAATAGCAACAACAATCAGTTTACCCACACTGTATAAATAAGCAGCAGCTTCTTGCAGTAATGCTCACGTCACCCGACTGCTGCAGAAATAGCCTTCACCAGCTAACCCTGTGACCGGCCTGTCACCGAGCATGGAGCCTCTAGAGCTGAACACATACTGACGGCGAGGCTGAGAGGGGCTGCACGTTAAGTCGGGATCAGGGACGTAACCACGTGCAGGGCAGCAGGGTGGGTTAGTGAACATGGAGAGGCTGTGAGTGACCCACTATCAGCTCTAGAGTCACTCTTCTGTAGCTGACCCTGACCTCTGAAGATAATATAGAATCAACACAATAAACGTGTAGATTCAGGACATGACTTGAATCGGCTTCACTGTGTTGTTTCCCTGTTTATTATTTTTCTTGCATAACTTGACTCTGTGATTTGTATTAGTTTTCTCTTTGATTGCAACCTCTGAACAGAGGAAGAAAGTTGCAAAGTACATTTACTCAAGCGGTGTACATCAACATAGTTTTGCAATACTGGCATTTTAGATGAGTATCTCCATTTTGTGAGACTTTTTACTCCACAACATTTCAGATGGAAATGTCCTTTTACATTTAGCTGACAGCTCTAGCAACTAATACTAATTGCAAAATATAAAATATATGATACATTGTTAGAATTTAAACTAGCTCAAAGTACATGGAGTTGTCGAACTTACAACATTAAAATACATTTAACAGTTTAATGCATCAATAACTTAAAACTCTTGAAGGCACCATTCTTCAAAGTGACCACTTTTGCTTTTCATACTTGGGTACATTTTACTGCTTTTACTTTAATAGAATTCTGAATGCAGGATTTTTGTTTTTATTGGAGGATTTTTACATTATGATTATAACAGGTGTAATCGCAAGAGAAAAAAAAAATATCTTATAGCAACCGCCGTATCTGTTGACTTTGACTGGCTGGTTTCCTAGAATATGAGAGCTGATTTTGTGGAAATAAAAGCAGATCTCCCTTCTTGGGTTCTAGCTTGTCAAAATTACAGTCATTATTATTATTATTATTATTATTAAAAAAAGTTCCATGCCTTTTCCATGACTTTAATTTCAGCATTTTCCAAAACATTTCAAGGCCTGGAAAGCATTTTTTTTTTTTTTTTTTTTTTTTTTTTTCAAATTCCATGACTTTTACAGGATTTTTGTGGCCAACCCTTATTTTAGTAAAGGAGTTGACCACTTTGTTCCACCACTGCCCCTGAGCAACTTCTCTGCTTCCTCTAATGGTGTTCAGATTGAATAATTTTATTATTTGATATTAACGACCATGTCAGTCAGCTTCATCTAATCATCACTCTGTTGTGCTCTCAGCAGCAGAGGCGAGCACTGACCTGTGCCATCATGTGGATTATGTAACACTCTTATCACATCCAAGTCCAGTAAGCATGTTATGCATCATCAACAACAACGTAAACACACACTTGGGTCCCAACTGCTACTCATGTTTAATAATAGCTATCTGTACTGTTACTAAACTGAGGATCAAGACTGACTGTAGCTATTGAGTTTTGTAGTATCACCACCACATGTGAATTGTGTGTGTGTGTGTGTGTGTGTGTGTGTGTGTGTGTGTGTGTGTGTGTGTGTGTGTGTGTGTGTGGAGGTGAGCAGACAGTCATGTGGAATTATATAACTGGGTAAATGTTTTACACCTGGGTCCACAGGAGGAAACAGAGGGAGGGTGGGTTGGAGTTACTTATCTTAGTCTCCATCATCCTGTCATCAGATGATGAATGGACTGAGGTTTTTCTCAGGTCAGATTTTTTTCCCCCAGAAGTTTCCTTGGTCAGAATCAAAGCTGTGTAGTCACTTTCTCTATGGTAGTAGGCTATTACCAACATTATTATTCTCTCTCTGTCTCTTTGTATCTCTCTGTACCACACACACACACACACACACACACACACACAGCTGCACCCACCGTGATAGCGCTTCTGCTCATCCTTGGCCAGCATCACTGCGATCCTCAGGCCGATACCGGAGGAGCAGCCGGTGATCAGCACCACTTTCTGTCCGGGACTCGCCATGGTGGCTCCGAGCGCCTGGAAGTGGAACCGGCCCAGCAAACAACGGTGCAAGGTGTGAGGGATGAGAGGCGCTTTGAGGTGAGAGCCACTGTAAGAGGATAAGAGAGAGAGAGAGAGAGAGAGAGAGAGAGAGAGAGAGAGAGAGAGAGAGAGAGAGAGAGAGAGAGAGAGAGAGAGAGAGAGAGAGTCACATGGTCAGTGCGCACAACCTCAACGCTACAAGATTGGGATTATCTAACCGGGACAAACACTGCAGCAGGTGGTCCGCTCCCCTCCTAGTGGCCTGTGGTCCTGATGTTCATGAACTTTCCTCTCTTTTTTTACACTTGGACAGGAGCGTCTAATGCTGCTATAAGGCAAAACTGTCGGCCACAACTCGCCCACTACCAACAGATCCGAGGAAACTTTTCGTTTCCAACCAGCTGTGTGAGGAAAGTGGCAAAAATAAATGTGCAGGGAACAAGTTGTAGCGACTCACGTCAAAGTCA